>NC_072733.1:197639317-197783357 GCF_026930045.1 Uloborus diversus | reverse complement strand
CGAGTTTTCCCTTTTGAGACAACGATTATTTTTCCAGTTGCGCACATATAGCCTAGTGGTTGGGGTGTTGAATACGGAAGTAATTAGTGGAAAGCTGGAAATAGCATTAATCTATGCCGCATGGATCTGGAATGACCGTACTAAGTTTTCCCCTTTCTGCTAAGTAAGTTTAGCCGTTACGGCCAAATTAGTGACAAAAAACACCTATTTTTCCCTCAATATAACAATATCTCAAAAATAACGCTTCCAATGGCCGTACATATGGGCATAATACTTGTAGAAATTAAAATTCTGAACAAAATGAGTATCTACAATATATATCTTTGTTAAATACTAAGCGCACAACTCAATCAAAGTTAGGCTCAAATCACTAATCAAGTGCTTCACGCTAGAACGTACCTTTCCCACTCCCACCGGCCCCACCTTCCCGAGACCCCTTGAGATAGAACGCCGTATCACCAAAACCCACGGCGGTCCTTTCCTACCTACGGAAGCAGTTACACAGGTACGTAATCATCAAGTTGACATACTAGATGTTGTAGAAAACAATTTATTTCATTACAATGTAACAAAGAAATTAAAAAAGATCCAATTTTTATACAGAACTCATTTTAGTTCATAAAAGGAAGTGTAAAAATACTTAAAGGTTAATTTCAAGTAGAATTATCCAGAGAAAATGAGTGTTTTTTCAGTGACATAATTTGAATTAGAAAATCAGTATTATGTTCAAGTTAAAAACGTTTCTCAGTTTACTTTTCTTGAAGTAAAAATTATGTTTTTAATTTACAGAATTTGAAGGAAACTTAATAAATAACATTAAATGTTATGCCGTGAGAAATGGTACTATATAGTTCAATAAGTGATTACGTGAGTGAACTGTTTGGGAAATACATGACTGACGTGTGTGATTTCGGATATACAGTAGTCCCTCGTTTTACGCGGAGGGTTTTTTACGCGGTTTCGATCATACGCGGTTTAAGATTTGACACCTTTATGTTACTTTACGCGGATGAGTTTCGGTTTTACGCGGATGCGGCAATGCAAACAGATAAAATTATCCCTTCTTTCAAAATCCAAACTCCTAAAGATTGCAGATTACACGTAATAAACTACATTTTGGCGTGCTTATAATCGAGCTTGGGCCACCGGAGACATTTTATGTAATTGGTTCCAGAGCTTTTTCCAGAAGTTAAGTTATTAAACTCACACAGTTCAGAACTCACTGGAAGAAGAGCTTTTAGGAGTGACAAAGGCGGCTAAAACCAACGAGGATACCGACATCGGTGACCAAAAACGCTCACACTGAAAATTTTGAGCTATTCCTAGACAATAGAAATAATCTTTCTGATTTATTAGTGAAGGAAGATTCTATCATGGAAATGACACAAGTGGTCATGGATGAGTTAATGCTCTGCAAAGAATTAGAGAAAAATTCTTAATGACTGCCGAAAAACTATCATTGCCAGTTCCTCTTAATAAACAGAACACAAAATTAATTTATGTATTCTTTACGCATGTTGTGCATAATAATCGATATATTATTATACAATTAGTCATCACTTGAATGAAGTTGTTTTTTTTATGTGCGGAACCTAACCCCTATTTTAACACTACTATTAAGTCTCAATTTACGCGGTTTTGATTTACGCGGCATTTCCGTGGAACGTAACCCCCACGTAAAACGTGGGTCTACTGTATACGGAAGGTGACGTGATTGAAGTCAAAGAACGTGGAATTCAAAAATTTGTTGAAAGCAGCCATAAAATACTATCATGTCAAATTAAGCGAGAAAATGTATGTTGTTTTCTAGCACCATTCCTGTTAAACTTTCGCATGTCCTGTTAAAATTCGGCATGTTTTCAAATGTTTTAGCCATGCTCAGAGTATTATTTTAGGTGATCTACGTGTATAGTATACATTGTAACTTTTTATGCCTAATGTATTTCTCTATTATGCCCTTTGTACTTCAAGTTATCATAATAACATATTTTTTTTTTTATTATCACATGTCTAATACTTTTCCATTTACTTTTAACTGTATGTAAAATTATTCTTAAATGTATGTGCAGAAGAAATTACACACTGATGAAACGCAAAAGTTGAGCATTCATGGAAATAGATGTGAATTTTTATTTATCGTCTATCGTTTGTTAAAAAGATGAATATTTTTTAATGAATTGCTGCTGATCTCGCAAAAAATATCTTAAATAAGAGTCGAATGTAATTTCACTATACATACTCTTAGAAATTATTTTTGCATTTCTAAACTAATTTTTTATAGTAATTTTTGCAAATTCTTTAGTTTACGGTTTATGTGTCTGAATTTTTAAAGCTTTTCAGCTATGTTTCGAAAACTACTCAAAGTAGCTGCGTGTATTAACTTTTTGTTTTAATATTTGCTATTTTACTCTGTTAATAGGAAAATAATAACTTTTTTAAGTCCAGATTATTGCCATTTGTACTTTCAATTCTTGTTGTAATATATTTTTTAAAATACTAATCTGTTGCATTTAATGCGCATTTCTTTAAAACTTTGAATTTGTAATACCTATTTTATGTTGATTTCCTAAACCGCATCTCATATAATACCATGTCTTACAGCAAAACATTTATTATTCTAGATGAATTATTTAAATTTTTTGAAGTAAAAAATTGATTTACTTCAAGAAGCAAACTGGAAAAAACTTTCTACCTTTAACAAAAAACTAATTTTCTAATTCAAGTTATGTCACTCAAAATCAGTCATTTTCTCTAGATAATTCTACTTGAAATTAACCTATCAGTATTTTTGTGCTTCCTTTAGAGAAATAAAATTAGTTCTGTATAAAAATTGGATCCTTTTTCATTTCTGTGTTACATTTTAATGAAATAAATTGCTTTCTACAACATCTAGTACGTCAACTTTATGATTACGTACCTGTGTAGCTGCTTTCGTAGGTAGGAAAGCACCGCCTTGTGTTTTGGTGTTACGGCGGTCTATTCCGGGGGTCTCGGGGAGGGCCGGTGGGAGTGGGGAATGGTACGTTTTTCCGTGAAGTGCTTGATTAGTGATTTGAGTCTAACTTTGAAATTAAAATGTGCGCCTAGTATTTAACAAAGATACTCATTTTGTTCAAAATTTTAATCTCTACAAGTAATCTGTTTATATGTATGGCCATTGGAAGCGTTATTTTTGAGATATTGTTATATTAATGAAAAAGCAGGTGTTTTTTATTTCCTTTTACAAAAAAGGAATTATTGTATTCGCGAAAAAATTTTCACTCAAAAATCGGCCTTAATTTCCATTTTTCTCACCCCCGACTGAATGTTGAGTATTTTTCGACCCAATCACACGTGGATATATGCCTAGGAACGTACAGACACCCGAAATATCCATTTTGACGACACCCGAGTTAATTACAACGAATTTTCTCGTGACGTCCGTATGTACGTATGTATGTGTGTATGTATCTCGCATAACTAAAAACGGTATGTCCTAGAAAGTTGAAATTTGTTACGTAGACTCCTAGTGGGGTCTAGTTGTGCACCTTCCCTTTTGGTTGCATTCGGATATTCCTAAGGGAGTCTTTTGCCTCTTTTTGGAGGGAAATCGTTGTTAATTTCGATGGATACTCAAGTGGTGTTACAATTTGGCGGACACTTGGCGATATATCTCCAGTCTTTTGGTCGCCAAGTTTTATCGCCAACTTGGCGACAAATTCGGCGATTTTTTTCTTTTTTTTAAAATTTGGTTTCAATTTGTCTACTGTTGGTGATATTTAGAGAGTAAACAACTGAATCACATTAAAATTGCCAATAATGGGGAAATGACATTAAATTGGAGTAAAAGGAAGTCATGTGATGCACACAACAGCTCGTTTGTCACTAATTTGGCCGTAATGGCTAAAGCTCACTTAGTAGAAGGGGGAAAACTTAGTATGGTCATTCCAGACCCATGCGGCATAGTTAAAGCAATTCCCAGCTTTCCACCAATTAATTCCGTACTCCACCTTTTTTCACTCCCTCCACTGGCCTAATAAGAAGAGGTTCTATGTTGATCGCCAGAACTGATGATGTTTGCATAATATTTAGCCAATTCGCAGTCTGAGGGGTTGAAGGTCAGCTTCGTACAAAACTATGTCTCTCGCGGGCATCTATTACGAAGACCAGTGATGGTTCTTGCAGCAGAGAGCTGAACTCCTTCTAATTTGTCTATATTGCTGGTTGCAGCTGCCTGACATACTTGTACACCATACTCAAGGATAGGTTTAATAAGACTAATGTGTTTCTCAGGGTCCGAACATCCGCACCCCAGTCTCTGTTAGTTGATGATGTGTGCGAGCGATGAAAGTGCGAGTTGATAATTGGATAATTGTCATGATTTGTAGAACAAAGAGGATGAGGTATTTTGTTGGCTTAGTGACAAAAAATTATCATAATACTTTGACAGTGAAATTTGTTATGAGATGAGAAGGTAATCACGGGACGCTCCCGCGTCCCGGTCGCCAAGAAAACCAAACGTAAGCAGCCAACAACAGCAAATCCAACGCCAAGAAAGACGAAAGAAAAAACGCGACTAAGGAACAGTTTACACGACAGAACAAGTTAGGGTTTCCTGGGTTTTTTACCCCGCTGTATCTCAGCCCCATGAAGACCCCCGGAGTTGATTTTTGGTATACTCAATCTCTAGTGGCTCCTCACGACATAAACCGAAATACAATCCCCAGGACCATCAGGGGGAGTAGGAATTCAAGTTAGAAAATTGCTGTTCAAAAAAATTTTCGCTTTCTTTGATAGGGCTGCAGCCCAGACGAAAAGACGAATCAAGCTGAAATTTCGCACACACATTCCTTGTGCCCTACTGATGTACATTTTGTCTCCCCTCCCCCTCCTCCCTCGTTTTTACCCCCCCAAATTGTACCTTCCCGGGGTTCTGTCACAGCCCCAGGGGAGCTATGGTAATGATTTTTTGTACACATATTTTTCGAGGGACATTCAGTACATATACGAACCTCCAGGGACATGATGCGCTAGAGTAATTAAAGTTTGAAAATCACTAATTTCCCCTAAATTCTTATGTACGGACTCTCAGCTTATAGGGTTTGCTAATCTCTGACTGCAATTGCGAGGCTAGAACAGATCTAAGATCTACTAGTTATTCAAAAGTTGTCTTAGGAAATGAAATCCCCCCCCCCCCCAATCAAGACTAATAAAACAGATCCAACCGTTACAACTAGACGTTAAATCGCGGATATCTCAAATTTGCCAGAGCGACGTAGCTCATTGGACTTTCTGTTTTAAGATTCTATGTTGTTTGTTTATATTTAAGCATAGAAACAAATTAATGAATGGGATTAGAATCCCCCCCCCCCCATACGATACGAAATTTCCTTCCTTTTTGTTTTTCAGTTTTGATATATTTCAGAGGGAAGAATTCATAAATGTCAGTGAAAGTGGGGGTTAAACATTAGAATATTTTGCGTGACATATTATATGAAACTACGCCATATGAATATGATGCATCTTAACTTTATAATTGAAAGCGAAAAACAGCACTTATTTATTGGTTTGCTTATTTTCTAAATTAATGCCTTTTTTACAAACATATCACGTTATGAATTGAAAATACACTGTATGAAATATGTGTGTGGATATCCGTGTTTTGCAGTAATTTGTTAACAGACTAATTTTTTGCAATTAATTTAAGCAAGACTTTTGAAATGAGCTAAGTTCGCGTTCATGCCGGTCTCTGTGGCAAATTTGTGATGTCCGCGATGTGGCAAATTTGTGATATCTGCGATTTGACGTCGAGTACAGTTGCATACATACCCCTTCCCCCCTGTAACAGCCCCCCGGTGGGCCGTGTTAATGATTTTTTGTATACATATTCTTGGGGGGGCCCATTGAGGACATCTACAAAATTTCAACCCCCAGGGACATCATGAACCGAAGTAAATAAAGTTTGAAAATCACTAATTTCCCCCTAACGCTGAAGCGTAAGTGAATCAAGTGTGGTCATGCATCGATCTTCTGACACATTTAAAATAGGGAATTTAAAGCAGGGTAAGTGCTCCAGTAGTCGGCCAGTCTCCGGTAGTTCACCACAAAGACATAAAACTACTTATAAATAGATATGTAGAGTAACTCAAAATCAGATTTGATGCATTCCCACACACACATTCATTTACCTACTCCCAATTAGCATCCAATATCATCCAATAAGTTCATCAAATAGTAATTAAAATAAAATATCAAAATACAGCGGCAACTTAGCAGTGTTGAGTAAAAATTCCTTTTTTAACGTGTGTTATTTCTTCTAAAAAAATGTTTAAATTTTCTGCCTTATCATTAACAATAGTCATTTCGTCATTTTATTGCTTCTAATGCTGCTTTTAATTTAGAATTCTCGAAAGCAGGTGCTGTAAATTCAGTCCATCGTTGCGTTTAGAAAAATTAGTTCTAATACTCCAGATGTCATTACCAAATGCCGATTTATCATTTTTCTTATCAACTTATCATACGTTGATTAAATTGATAAAACAAATGATTTGATTTCAATTTGTATTCATTCGGCAATAAACCATTCCTAATTGTAAGGTATTAAGATACGATATTACAATAGTTCCGTTAGCTCAAGTTATTTCAATGAGTTAAACCCCATTGAGAAGGAATACTAATGGAGGGAGCCATAGCAAATGTCTCAGTGAAATAAGCTTGAGACCCAATATTTCCCAGGGTCAGGTGACTTGTTTGACTGAGAAGTTGTCGCCTTTTGGCACGCAATCGCTCTTTTGGCATTAAATATTTTTCAGAAGACGCAGCGGAGCTTATTATGAAGTCGGGGCTACAAATCAGAGCAACTCTGGCTCCAACTCCTTTACCGCATAAAAATAAATAAATAAATAAATAATGGATACAAATACAGGCCTATCATTCAAACTCCCTCTCCCCACTTCTTTCCGGATTTTAAAATATAATGTAATTGCATTTTTCATGTATTTTGATGTTTATTCCCTGAAATGACGGGCATGTACAAATAGTTTAAAGTGTCTGTTATTGACTGCAAATTTATGGATTCATATGTATTGTAATCAATGTTTGGAAACGATTTTATACGCAGGCAGACTAGTATTTAAATTGAAGCATAAAAATAGCAAATCTTTATTCTTGAGCATCTGCTGTTCACAGGAGCTTGGCGAGAAGATACTCGCCAACAAAGCAAATAAACACAAAATTCTTAAGAGCCGTTAAAATAATTACTAGTTAAGTAAAAGGTGTTTTTATGGAACTAAAATGTTATGTGCACTCAACATATACAATGTTTTATAACTTTTTTAGGTAAAATAAGTACAAAAATTTAAAAATTACAGGCAACTGTGGAATATTTACTCGTTGAATGCATATAAATGTTATTTTTTCTTTATTTAGAAGTAAAAAAACATTCGTACATGCTAGGGAAAAGCTACTGGACCTCCTGGTGTGGCTTTTTCCTCACAGTTTACAATGCTAGAATACTGCACTATTACTATAAATTTAATTTTTTTCCCTTCCACAGTTAAATGTTTTTATCATTCATAGCTTCAGCTAATGAAAACTTCTTCAGCGGTTACGGTCAACTCGAAATTGCTCCCCAGGTCACATGGTATTGTTGCCGTATCGGGATAGTAGGGTTGCACACTCTCCATCTATTCCTTCTCAATGGTTAAACCTGTGGTTTTTCTTTCTGTTGCTCAATATACTAAACTATTTACTTCACCAAACGTTCAAGAAGCCTGTATTTTATAAGGTTAATTATTTCAAATGTTGGTACCTACTTCTTATTACTGCTTCTATAACGAAAAATTTAATTTCTTGGGTTTTCTGTACTAGGAAATCAATATTTATTGCTTATTTAAAATGCTGCTGACTTTTTTCAAAATTGCATTACGTGGCTACAAATTCCATTTCGGTTTATTCATCGTTTACTAATATTCTTGTTGGAAGCTGTAATATTATCTTCATGACACCCCCCCCCCCATTTAACAATTTCAATATACCTACGTAGAGACCCGTCATTTGGGCAATCACGGGAGGGGGGGGGCAATTGACCTCTCAGGTTTTCTAAAAAAATAATGCAATTATATATTTTGATACTTTTTTCCTATAAAATGCATTGAATTGAAATCCTATGCCCTTCTCCCCACCGAAAAACTTTGAAAATACGAACGAGCTTACATAATTCATCTAACTCTAGTTCGTTCACAACGAAGTACCATAGTCAGGGCCGATCCTAGGTTGTCGGCCGCCTGTGTGCAAAGACCTAATGTGCCGCCCCTCAAGAGTAATTTGCATATTTTGACTAATCTTTAAAGTCTATAGAAATCGTTCTTTAAATTTCTATGACAAGTTCGAATTTAAAAAAGGGGAGGGGGAAACAGAAGAATGATCTTATAAAAAGGAAGAATTTTTTTATAATAAGAAACTCCTTAGGTACAATTAATATCTTTGAAGAAAGTAATAGATACCAAAATTTACAAGTCGTAAACACGCATTTTATAGTCTTTCTTCGGTGACATCAGAGAAGGGACGGAGGAAAGGGAAGCATGGGGGGAGGTGTCAGGGGTTCAGGGGAGGAAGATTGCTCCAAGAAAATTATCGAAATTGGCGTATGAAAAATATTTTTAGTTAATCTTTAGTTGCGTTTGGTTGCAAGGACAAAAGTGTCAAGTATATTCAAGGTGCATGGAGAAATTTTCGAAATTGACGTCAAATATCGCAATTTTAGGAACTTTTTCGAGACTTTAGGTGAAAGTAATGTTGCAGTTCTTTCCTAAAAGTCTTTCAAAATTGAAATCAAATTGAAGCCATTTTTTAAGACAGTAGCTTAGGAAGGATCGGCGTTTCTTCCCGAAAAATCTCCGAAACTGAAATTTAAAACCCCGCAATTTTAGGTTACCTTTGTTAACGTTGCAAGAGGGAGGGAGATTCAATCGTCTCCCGTCGAAATATTTCGAAATATAAGTTTAAAACGCAAATTTAGGTCGTCTTTGGTGATGGTAGGGGATCTGGCGGCTATCCTCCGGTAATTTCTCGGCACTATTTTTTCAAAAACCCGTTTTTGGCTAGATTTGAAAACAATAGGGGAAACGTGAAAATATTCCGAACCAAAATATTTTTCGGAACTGAAATCCATTATAGGCTATTTTTGGGAAGGAAGGATTTTTGGAGCTCTTAAGCAGATATTTCTAAAATAGCAATTTTATATCATCTTTGGTGACGTTAACAAAATTGGGAAGCTTCTACGGATCTTTCGGATATTTTTCAACATTAATATCAGAAAAATATAACTATAGACTTTTGTCCACCTCACCTCGACGATTGATGGTATGCCCTAGCGCCGTAAAAAGTTACATAAACTTGGTAGTTCTCCTTCGGAATCCTTTAGAAATATAAGTCCCAAAATCGTATTTAAAGCATTGTTTGATAACGATGGGACTAAGAGCGGGCGGGGGTTCAGTGTGCCTTCACAAACTGGGTTTTTGAACCTGAAGTCAATTTCAGGCTAGTTTTTTAGGCAGGAAGCTGTGGTTCCACGGAGCCGTCTAAAAATGAAATTTTCAGATATAGTGATTGCGTTGGAGAAAAGGGGGATCCAGGGTCTTTCCCCAAAAGTTCTTGAAACTGACGTTTGAAAAACGCAATTTTAGTTTGTTTTCAATACGTTAAGTGAGAGGGGGTGGAATTAGGGGCTTCCCTAAAGACGCTAATTGAGGCTGTCTTTGGTATAGTAATGTTTGCAAATGGATTTCGGGATCCTCCACTGCAAAAATTTATTTCGAAAAATGCCAAAGCAATTTTATATGAGGTTTGATGATAGGAAGGGCTGTCGTCTGAAAACCACGTTTTGGATTTTGGAGCCAACATTTTTAGGCTATGTTTGATTAAGTTAAGGTGGAAGAGGTGAATCAGAGACTTAATTGGGTCCTTAAGATCGATGGTTCAACCAGCGAAATTTTCCGAAAGTAAAGTCCTACAAATGCAATTTTAAGCCTTCTTTAGTTTCGTCAAGGTGGTCATGGCATTCCTTTTGGATCTTCGTTTTGGAACTACATTTAAATTTGCTTCCCGGGCCAAGGGCCCCGTCCTCCTACCTGATCTGAAACCGGGCAGTTCATTCAAGATTTTAATCAGAAAAAATTGTCGTAAAGGGGGGGAAAGTACAACATTTTAGTTCGTCATTCATATATGTTACTCCCAAGGGAGTCGTAATTTTCCACTTTCTCCCCACGCATCCACGATTGTTAAACACAGAGTTTGTTACATAGTTTGTTGTTTCAAATGCTTGCGAGAGTATCTAATCCGTATAGTTTTTTTTTAAATAAATAAAATATGCCTTCATTGTTTAGGTCTATAAAAGCTTTGGGGGGGGGGGTATGCATTAATGGCCGCCCTCTGTGCTCCTTTTAGACGGCACCATTTCATGCTTCAGAAGGGGGCCTTTCCCCTCCCCTGTATCCATGCCTAATTACCGGTTCTGTCACAAACTTTGCAACCAAATGAAGCATGTGTATTAAGAGTAGATATTAACGGACAATAAACCAACACAATGTTCCCTAACATTCTATTTTTCTTAAACTATGCTATGCTATTGGGAAATCGGACACATACTTTGACAATTGAACATTTAAAAATCAGCATATTTATTCCACTTATTATAAGTTATCTTGTGAGAAATTCTTGAGGAATTTTACTCGATTATAAGAAATATATGATGCGACCTGCGGCCGCCCTTGTGCGGCGCACACTCTGCACACCTGCTAGGATCGGCCCCTGACCATAGTTTTTTTTATGATAAATTTTGTTTTAGATGCGACTTTGATTGCTAATCTTTTACGTAAACGGACTTTTACTTACATTGTTTTGAAATGAAGTTACTTCCAAAACTAAATCTTAATTTTATGCTCCGTATGTTGTCCGTATGTTGAAGTTTTATTCTAATGAACATAGACCAGTCAAGTGTCAATCATATCGATCAATAAGTCACTATTTTTATCGGTCATGGATTTTATTAGCTGTTTTGTTCATGGTAACAAAAACAATTGATACAGAAAACGTTTTGAACCAAGGGGAGGGGAGTCCAAATTCTCATGTTTTGAAAGTTTTCAAAACTCCCCCTCCCCCATAAAAAAAAACTGATTAAACCCTGGTCTTTTTCCATTTATCAAATTTCTACTTTCGCAGATGTGATATCATTTTAGTTAGTGGTGTAGATCAGGAGTTCTCAAACTTTCAGGGCTCTGTACCCCCCTTTGAAGACTAACATAAGGTCACGCCCCCTCATATGTGGTTAACACATTTATAAGGTCACGTCCTCCCCCCCCCCCACAACGTGCTTAATACAAACAGCATAATAGGAAACCTTTGGTTTTATTTCCCATCTGCTTAAAGTTACGAACTGTAATATTTTGTAAATAGTTACGTGTACATAACATCAATGCAAAAAGATGTGATATCTCATCGAAAACAACCCTGTTGTAAAAATTTCCCTGCCTAGAAAACCCTTAACTTTTCCGCACAAAAAAGAAGGCCTTCACACATCCTAAACCCAAAAAATCTCAGCCTTAAAAAGTTTTGATATCTAGTTTGCCCGCCAAGTATCTGCCAAACTATCATCCTCCCTCTTCTCCTCTTTCATCACACCTACTTCCATTAGAACCTAATCCCACCTTCAACTCCTCAGAAATATAGATAGATCCTTTAAATTGTTTATCCTGCTTGGCGGGAAGCTTTTCAAAGTGAAATGGTTCTTGGTGAGCAAAAAGCTTCCCCCCAAACAAGATAAGCAATTTGAAGGATCTATCCACATCTCTGAGGAGTTGAAGGTGGGAGGAGGTTCTAATGGAAGTAGGTGTGATAAAAGAGGAGAAGAGGGAGGATGATAGTTTGGCAGATATTTGGCGGGCAAACTAGATATCATAACTTTTTAAGGCTGAGGGTTCTTGGGTTTAGGATGCGTGAAGGCCTTCTTTTTTGTGCGGAAAAGTTTAGAGTTTTCTTGGCGGGGAAATTTTTACAACAGGGTTGTTTTTTGATGAGATAGATTCAATCCGCCTGACGTTACTGATGTGTCTGAAGTAGATTTGGCCCAAACAGAAACTGGCCTCAGTCCTCCTGACATCATCGTACAAAATGACAGAGTCACAAGTTTTGAATTAGACTTCTGCTTTTCTGCTGATGTCGAATAGGATTAATTAAAAAAATATATATAACACTTCACCTAAAGTGCGAACATTTTGTGCGTTCACTTCAAGCATCACCCTCTTATTATTATTATTATTTAAACCGTCATCAAACCTATGTAATTGATTTCAATATCTGTGAGTCTTCGTATATTATGGGAGGTGGGGGCATGTCACCTTAAGTATTGGGTGAAGTCTCTCTAGACCTAGGGGCACTTGACCTATCTGCTGACTAAAGAAATATGTATATTTTTTTGTACCGTTTCCTCTAAAACGTATGCTGTTACTATATATTTTTAGCCACAACAATTTACAAAATAACACACTAATTATACATTTTCTTTCTTTAACTTAGTACTATTCTGAAAAAAAAGGAAAAGAAAAAAAAAATTGGGTCAAAAGTCCCCTTAGTTTCCCCTACATTAAAAGTTCGACTGCTAGAAGGAGCGGAAAACGACCAATTTTGGTTACACGAGTTTCCCGCACATTTTACTGAGGAAAAATTCAAACTTACTCAAAAGAAATGAATTTTATAATGCCCCATGGCAGTAAAAACCAGGTATTAAAAGTTATTAATTCACATCAAAAGCAACAATCAACGAAAAGTAATCGTGGAAACGGAAACGAAACGTTTATGAAAACGGCGATTAAGGAAAATAATCAATTTACAAAAATCGTGATCGCAGATACGGAACATTTTCCTACACGAGCACGAAAAACGTAGATGAGTAACTTTCTCAACACGAGGGAGGGGGGGGGGGGTACTTTTACCAATGACAAATATGAAAAATTCATCCGATTATCAGTATATAAAGACAAGACATTGAACACAAATCAATGATCAGCGACGAAAAAAAGTAAAAGTTTAATAAGTTTTAAATTAAAATTGCACGAAAAAATGAAAAACGTTAACACTGTCTAAGTTAAATACTTAAAAAACTCATGAAGATGTTTTTAAACTTCCATTTAATTAATTAATGATGGAAAAGAAAATAAAGTACATCAGTTGAAATATCATTTCATAAAAGTTTTAAGAATATAAAAGAAAAAAAGTAGTTAGGGAAAAAGGGGGTTCGCGTGAGCACGGGGTACATGTGAACATGGTATGTTTTACAAAGATGACTGCAAGCAAAAAATCTGGAAAAATTCTTAAATAAGGACAATACTAGTTGTACCTCTTGGACAAACATTTTGATCAATGTGCCATTTTATGTTTCAGTGGTGGCAACTTCTTTGTTTTAGCAAGTGTTGAAAAAATTTTATCACTTTCTTTTTCACGTGAAAACATTTTAAAAACTGCGATGACGGCACCAGTAACAGACAAGGTTCAGTAACAGACAGCCATAAGTTTGGATTTAAATAAGAATTTTAGACGGGTTAAACTGATGTTGCTGTGGTCAATAAATACAATGCAGACATCTAGTGTTATCAGAGGGAATTTCATGAGTCAGTTGGTATTTACAAGGCCAGGGCCTGATTAAGGCACAGAACAACTAGGCCTAGGCATGGGGCCTCACCTTCCTAAGGGGCCGCAAATTTTTGAAAAACTTATGCATAGCATTAAAAAATTACGTATTTTTGGGAAAATAATAAAAAATTCTCTTTTTAGTAAATGTTAAACATCATTTTAACATTATTTTGCGGAATTAAAGTGACAGAATAGAGAGTGTTGGGCCTCCAAAACATTGTGGGCCTTGGGCCTCACTTTTAGTTAGTCGGGCCCTGTACAAGGCAGTAATGGAAGGTTATGAATAACCACCACGAGGATAGCTGCTGTTTCATGCTGCAGCTAGCTGTTTACGTTAAGAAGGTGAGTGTTTTGAACCATCATTTTCCATTGCAAAATGTCTCTATGAGTGCATGCTGGAGGTATTTTTAATGTTTAAACTATGCTCTTTTCGGTTTTCACACCGTGTCTCATGTGCAATCACTTCTAATGTGAGTTTTATCTATGTCTGTTACTTATCCCCAAAAAACTCGTTTTTCTTGTAACAGACACCCATGTCTGTTATTGACCCTTGAAACCTTTTTCATTCTTTCTTTTTTTTCTAGCTCCAGAAGAGGACTTCATTGACTTGATTGTGCTTACAGGTTCAATATTGAAAATCGAACAACGTGACTAGTGTCAGACAGGGTGTCTGTTTACTGGTTCAAAAGCATGTCTGTTAATCATAATCATGCCATTTTTTTTTTTTTTTTGAACCTCAGAATAGTGAATACACCTTTTTTTTTCAGTTCAGGATGCCCCCCCCCCTCTCCCTGCCCGGAAATTCTGCTACAGTGAAGTACAGATGCAAACAACCTGATTGGATGTAAATAGTAATGGTATGAATGTTGCCGCTCCAGCAAAAAAAAAATCGAAAAGGGGTTTATCCTACCATAAGAAGGATGGGTCCAGACTCAGTGCTTTCAAAGGACGAGGAGAAAATACTGGTACTCTGGATAGTCTCATTATCTAAAGCAGGGTTTCCGATATTACAAGAAGAAATTTTAGACAGTGTGCAGCTGCTCTCAAAGGAATTGGGGAGAAATAATTCTTTTACTGATGGAAAAACTGAAAAACCATGATATAATAGTTTTCTCAAAAGGAACCCTTTAGTCGCTCATAGGATCAGTGAAAACCTCAAATTGCTCCGTTAAAAAGTAACCACAGAAAACCTAAGCAACTAGTTCAAGACCGTTAACGACTATTTAAAAGACAACAATCACCTGGACATTTTAGAAAATCCAAATCGGATTTTAAATTGCGATAAAACTGCCTTTTTTCTCAACCCAAAGGGACCCCGAGTGCTTGCAATTAAAAGTGACAAAAATGTTACCAAGTTGTGAACAATGATGAAAAAGAATGTGTCAGTTTTATTCACTGCAAACGGTGCTTGGCATCTTCTACCACCAACAGTCATCAATAAATACATAAGAATCCCAGATAGCATTAAGTTCAATATGCCCCATGGTTGCGGATTAGGAAAGTCGGATTCAGGGTGGATGACAAGCAAGACGTTTTTTGAATTTTTGGCCAATGTATTTCAGCCATGGCTAAAAACTCATTGGTTCTGAATTCAGCCTTTAATTCTGTTTGTAGATGGACAAGTATCACATTTAATACTTAATACAAGCATATTCTGTGAAAAAGAGAAAATAATTTTGATTGCTTTACCCCCCCCCCCCTCCCCCAATTCAACATATATTTAAAAGCCATTGGAGAGAACACCACAGAGAACAGAAAAAATCAATAACGAAACCACGAAATTACAGAAAGAAGAAATTCTCATCATCTACAGAAGAAGAAGAAGAGTGGCATCCAGCTTCGAGTTCAAATGGAGGTGAAGAATTATGAAGAATGATTACTTACGTATTTTTATTTTTACTTTTGCATAGTTTAGTAACGAAGCTGTTAGGCGAGTTGCCTTCCTGGAACCCCTGTTATAACCAGGAGTTAAAGACGAGTGAAAATATTCCCTCTAAGGTGAAAGCAAAGTTTCTGAAGGTGCAATGCAGGCCAGAAAATAGAGCAGAGGAGCCGAAACAGCATGCAATCGCAAAAAGACTCATTGCGCATGCGCTTTTGTCTCAGACATACATTCAACCACCTCAATATGGCGGACAAATGATGATTGCGTTTGTGTGTCTTTCACATTGAATGAAGTACACTATTGGATTAAAACACAACTTTTCTAGTATTAATTATCCGAAATTACAAGTTAGTACAGCTTTTGATCACTTTGTAGCTTTTAGGGCTTTCAAACATAGTTAAGTGTTTAAAAGTGCATTTATTACTTTTCAGTTACCGTTACTGTCTTTTATAGTTTCTGTTTACCGTTACTATCGTGAAATTTCCATCATTCAAAACGCTACTAAAAATATCTCTCATTATTTTCTTGAGTATTCGATAAGCAGCTTTTATTAATCACCGAAAAAAAAAAACACCTGCTATAAGATTATCAATAATCAACAAGTGAGAATCTTAATAAAAATGATTCTTGTGCTTCGTAGATTATAACAGAAAGCTAGCGAAAAAAAAAAACCTCTTTCACAGTCTAGCTCTTTTTTTTTTTTTTTTTTGCTTTTTCATTCAAGTGTTAGAATCATTTCCTGTTAGCGGTTAATGTCTCGGTAGCGTTAGAAACTTCTTTTGGTTTTTTAACTGTCGAAAAACTTCATGTGCATTTTATTTTGTTACTCTTGATTAACGTTTATGAAACGATTTTGTTTTTCCGTAACTGTAATATTCCTGAATATTTTTGGCTCTTCATGTAAATAACTCATAAGTACAGCTATGCTTCATTTTCGGAATGCGCCATGTTTTAGTAAATGTATAATTTCTCACATTATTTAAGTAATTACTCGTCTTTAAATTATAGCGATTTGTGACAGATCTTTGATACCAAGTAAAGGGGGAGATATTTATTGTTTTATTAATTCTTAACATTACTTTTTGTAAAAAAAAAACCTCATCAGAACTCACCAGAACCTCATCAGAACTCATTTTTCACATGTTTTTAACGGCCACAGAGTTATTATTAATATTATTTATTTTATGAATTTTTTAGAAAACGATAAAGATTTCACAGGTCCGCAAAGTTTTTCATTTGCTTTTACCGCGCCCGTGGGTCAAAAGAGGTTGAGAAACACTGAGTTAGAGCAATGAGCACTTCTTAACTATGTTGAAAACTCTGAAATATAATCAAATGCTGTAATTACATGTTTTAATCATTTCCAATACCGAGTTCAATGTGAAAAATGTCCAAAACGTAAAATATCATTAAAAAAAAAAAAAAAAAACTGTATTCAAAAACGCACACAATATGGGGGAGGGGAGAGGAGGATCTATAGTAAGGGTGCCATTTCTCTCTCCGAAGGTTCCTCTTTTTCACTCCGGCTGTCTATTTTTTAAAGGGTGCCTGTTTTTCATCCTATTTAGAGGTGCGATTTCGGCTCCGTATTGGGTGCCGCTGGTGAACAAGCGTTTCTCCCCTGAAAGGTGACGAATGCATCCTGTAGTTTTAACAGTATAATAATATTACAAGTAAAATGTTTCCTATTTGGAAGTTTAAAACCTGCAATTGCACGAGTATAAATCGAATTTTTGTTTGTAAAAAACTCGTCGTCGTCTTAAATTCTAATTTATTTTATTTATTTATTTTTTTGTGATGAAAATTTTCTGGGTCACTCAATCATTGCTCATTTGAATTTAAAAGTTTTTGTACTATAAATAAAGAACGTTTAAAAATTTTTAAGAGGAAAAAAGGAATTTTGTCTATTACTCATCCTGTCTGTTACTCTTCCTTTTAGCCTGTCATTTACTGGGTATCATCAGATTTTTTTGGTGTCTGTTACTGGGGTTCAGAGTTTTCTTCGAAATTCAGCAAATAAAAATAGAATTTACTAATTCAGAAGATCCAGAAACAGCCAAACGTTAGATGAGACGTTGTTGCATGGGAGAAAAATAGTTTTAAAAGTCTAAATACATTAAATGGATTAGAAAATTGAATTAACCTGAGAGCGATATCTTAAAGCATATCTGTTACTGGTGCCGTTACTCTAAATTGCAGCTATCAAAACAAAAAAAAAAAGAGACTTTAAGATATACCTTTCTGATAACGATTCACTAAATAAAAAAGAAATAAAAACATTTTTATTTTAAAAACTAACCTATCTTTAATACGAGAAAATTTTCCAGTAGTCGGCCATAGAAATCCAGTGCTCAGCCATGTAGGAGCCTAGTAGTCGGCCGTTTCATTTTCATTACTCTTATGGGGTATGAGTGAATAAATTTAAACAAAATTTAACGCGAAACTTACAGCATAGCATTGTACTTACAAAATTAATTATTCCAATGATTACGAAAGCATTCTGCAATCTTAATGTCTTCGTAACATTTGTTTTTATTATTTTTCAAATTGCAACCAGTTTGGATATATGCATCACATGCAAAACATTTTTTATTACTTATCTCCTACATCACTTACTAAAGTGGTATCATATACTGCGAAAATAGAAATTGAAGAATGGAAAAGACCCGGGTTAAACCGGGTTTTTTGGGAAAGGACCCATTTTAAGCATGAGAACTTAGATCCCCCCTCCCCGGTGCAAAAAGGTTTTCGTATTAACTGTGTATGCTAAGATAAAGACTGAATAAAAGAGTTGATGGAATTCATGATCGATAAAGAGTGAATTCATGATTGATATGATTGACATTTGACTGGTCCATATTCATTAGAACGAAACTTCGACATGCGGAACATTAAATTAAAATCGTAGTTTTGGAAACAATTTCACCTCAAAACAAAGGAAGTAAAAATCTGTTCGAAAACCACTTAAAAGATTGGCAATCATAGGCACATCTAAAACAAAATTTATCACAGATAAAGGTACATTTGTTGTGAACGAAGTGGAGTAAGACGAATTATGTTGGCAGGTTCGTATTTTCAAAGTTTTTCTGGGGGGGAGGGGGCAAAGGGTATGAATTCAATGTATTTTATAGGAAAAAAGCATAAAAATACGAGCAAAAATGCATACCGTATTACTCCGCATTATCCGGTATGCCGGAAAAAAGCGAGGTTGACCCTTTGAGAAAGGGTTGACCAGCATGCCGGGAAATTCGAATTTTCTAGCATGCCGGATAATTCGAGGTTTATTTTGCAACAAAAGAAAAGCAAATTTCCCCATTCAGCTCCAGTCAGAAAGCAAACAACAGTAAGGAAAAATATAAATAAATCTCGAAAGTAACCTTCTTTCAAAAAAAAAAAAAATGTATTGCACATAACATGTGCTTGTTATTTATGGTACGTCATTGTTAATGGATTTAATTGTATGCCAATTAAGTAATCAATTCAGAAGCAATCTTCGCTACAGCGATTTGCTCATAATTTTTTTAAATAAATTATTTCAGGTTCCTTTTAGAGAGGTAAGTTTAATTTTATTTATTGAATAGCTATGGTAAATGCTTTAACACTGGTTTAAAGCGGTAATTTCCTGCTTAAATGTTTGCTTACTCAGTTTAAATTTATTTTTTATAAAATTATTAGTTACTAAACGATATTTTTCTTGTTAAAATAACAAATGACAATGTTAGTAAATATGTTTACAAAATTAAACTGTTTATTAATACTAATAAGATTTGTATAGAACTTATATTCATTTTTAAGCTGAACATATATTTTTTTTTTTTTTTTTGAGCAATCACGATTGCTTATTGCTTTCATTTGACTGTTTTTGACGTTCCTTTGATTTTTCCCAACAGCACCCTCCGCAGCATCACCGTCGACCGGGTCCTCACGATGCTGCACCTTTAGGGAAAACAGTCTCCAGGTTTCGTCAATATCCTACACTTACAAGCTGCATACACGCACCTACACACATATACATACATACACCTACACACACTCATGCCTGCACACAGACACAAACACATATGCCTACACACACATACACATATCCCCCACACACACCTACACACAACTACCCACACACTCATGCCTGCACACAGACACAAACACACATGCCTACACACACACACACATACCCCCACACACACCTACACACAAACACATATGCCTACACACACATACACATATCCCCCACACACACCTACACACACACACAACTACCCATACACTCATGTGTGCACACAGACACAAACACACATACCTACACCACACACATACCCCCCACACACAAACACAAACGCTTACATATACACACACTCTCGTGATTGCGAAAAACATAATTTGAATTCAAGATGACAAAATTCAAATTATATATATATTTTTTTTCCTAACCTCGATTTTTCCGGCATGCCGGGAAGGACCAGGCAAGTGTTATTGAAAATCTGGTGACCCCCGAGTTTTGCGGCACGCCGGATAATGCGGAGTAATACGGTAATTAAATTATGTTTTGAAAATATAGAGGATTAATTGCCCCCCCCCCCCTTAATGCACAAATGGCGGACCTGTATGTGGGTAAATTGAAACTGAAAAATGGGGGATGTCATGAAGATAATCTTACAGCCTTCAACAAGAACATTATTTAACATTGAATAAACTAAAATGGAGTGGGTAGCAACGTAATGCAACTTTGAAATCATGTTATTTTGAAATAAATACAGCATACTTTTAAACAAGAAGTAAATTTTGATTTCCTTGTGAAGAAAACAAAACCCAACGAGTTAAATATTTGGCTAGAAACAGTAATAAGAAGTGGTACCAACATTTGGAATAATTAGTCTAGCTAGAATACAGGTTTCTTGAACCTTTTGTGAAGCAAATAGTTTAGCAAAACGAGCAATAGAAAGAATAATCATAGGTTTAATGCTCATTGAAATAATTTGTGCTAACGTACCTATTGAAGTATTACATCTTAGTTCCTTACAGTGTGAATGTTTATTTATTTGCCAATTAAATTACAGTCGGATAATTAATTTTATTAATTTCTTGAACGCATCATGATTTGATTTTAAAAATAAACCCGATAAATTACCATCTCTTAATGACAAGTTAAGTATTAGAACTCATATTCTAAACGTAACGATGAACTGAATTTACAACCGATTTTTAACCCTGTTTTTGAGAATTCTGAACTAAAATCAACATTAGAAGCAGTAAAATGATGAAATGATTATTTTTGTCGAAAAAAGTGAAGCCACAAAATTTAAACATTTTCTTTAAAAGAAATAACGTTAGAGAGGGAATTTTTACTCAAAACAGCTAAATTGTCGCTGAGTCAATACTTTATTTTAATTACTATTTGATGAACATTAGAAAATCCGCATTAAGTATTGTGAGGCTCTGAGAAGTTGAGCTCCGACTCTGACAATGTTTACCTCTGTTTCGGTAAATAGGGACGGGTAATTGGCGCTAAGTTGAAATGAGAAACTTTCTTAAGTAGTTTTTCAAAAATATTCCAACTAAAATCCTGGCCAATAACACGTCTATTTCTTACTAAACTCCCCTAAAACAGGTACACATAGTCAAGGTCACAGCTCAACTATCCAGAACTGCACTATACGTAGCTGAATACTGGGTATATCAACCAAACAGTATAGAACCAGTGGTCAGTCTGTCTTCACCGACCATTGGAAATGCATACGAATTTAGTACCCAATGGTCGGCCATTCCTCTAAAAATAATTGAGTCTAAGAAGTTTATTTTTTAATTGAAACGTTATGTTATACAATCCATTAAAACAAAAGTAAAAGTTAATTTACTGTAGAACGGGAGAAGAAGGGTATTTAACATTTAAAGATAATATGTCTTCTTAACAAAACGAGCTGATGTCTGCATCACATGACTTCCTTTTACTCCAATTTAATGTCATTTCCCCATTATTGGCAATTTTAATGTGATTCAATTATTTACTTTTTAAATATCACCAACAGTGGCCAAACTGAAACCAAATTAAAAAAAAAAAAATTTTTTTTAAATCTCCAAATTTGTCGCGAAGCTGGCGACAAAACTTGGCAACCAAAAGACTGGTGATATATTGCCAAGTGTCCGATAAATTATAACACAACTTGAGTTTACATCGAAATTAACAATGATCCCCCCCCCCCTAAAAAAAACGGCAAAAGATCCCCTTAGGAACATCCGAATGCAACCAAAATTAAAGGTGCGCAACTAGACCCCACTAGGAGTCCACGTACCAAATTTCAACTTTCTAAGACATACCGTTTTTGAGTTAAGCGAGATACATACACACATACGCACATACATACGTACCTACCGACGTCACGAGAAAATTCGTTGTAATTAACTCGGGGGTCGTCAAAATGGATATTTCTGGTGTCTGTACGTTCTTAGGCATAAATCCACATGCGGTCGAGTCGAAAAAAAAACTCAACATTCATTCGGGCGTGAGAAAAATGGAAATTAAGGCCGATTTTTGAGTGAAAATTTTTTCGTGAATACAATACTTCCTTTTTTGTTAAAGGAAGTAAAAATAAGCTGAATCGCAAACTAGGATGATGGTCACACCATTTAAAATAAAATGACTCATTACTACTTAATAAAAAATACCCACAACTTCACTGTTATTGGATGATGTTTGGGGATAAGCGAATGTGGGGATAATATAACATAGGTAAGTGAATGTGGGAATGCATCATATACGAGATTCTGAAACATACATATTCAATTTATAATCTTATTTCTAACCACATAAATAAGTTCACTTACCTTGTTAGTACGTAAGTTAAGTCGCCTTAATCAACTGTCAGTTGCTTGCACCACATGAGAACGAAGTTCGTAACAACTTGAAAGCATATTCTACAAAAATGACCACGAATATTTCGCATGACACAACGAGGCACCTGCTTTGTGAGTACACGGTCCTGTGACGCGAATACAGCTGCGTATTCCTCCACAGGTAAACACCGACGGACTGAATAGAGGATTGATTAAGCGGTAAAGAGAAATAGAGGGATTTGGTTTATTTTGATACTGGAGCAATTCTTTTAGTTTCCAGACATTTCCAGATCAATCAAATGAATCTTCCATTTTATTAGCGCTAAAAGAAAAAGAAATCCTTTTACTTGAAGCTTTTGTCCGTTAGTGCTTTCTAAAAGAATGATTCACGTCAACTTTATTTAATTAATAAAATGTGTACGCTATTGCAAATACAGTTATACGCGCATTAACAAAGGCATAACCAGGGACTTAGGTACCAAATGGCACAGTAAACATACGACAACTTCTAGTAAATATATAACTGAAGTTGGAGGAAACTTAACCTGGCAGTGTAGTAATGTTGAGATTAGGATCTGCGTAGCCTTCACAGTGCTGCCAGGTTAGGTTTGCCCCAACTATAGTTATGGAGTCCGACAAATCCCGGACGACTAAAGTTAACCTCTACGATCAGTGTTTTCAAATAAAATTCTTTACAAAGCAAAGTTATAGTAAATTTTCCTATAAAATGAAAAATAATTTGTGTAGCGACAAAAACTTTTAACTAGTTCCTTAAGTACCTTTAGTCGTTATAGGATTTTTCAGATGATTATCATATATTATTTAAAATAAATAAAAAGAAACAACGAATCTATTAACTGCATACTTTTGAAATGCAATTGCCAAAAAAAAAAAAAAAACACGCAAATTCTGAAATTTTCTTTTGGAAGAACTGCATGTAGTTGAAAAAAGTGCTCCTTTTGTTCCACTAATGGCTGGTAATCGCTCTTTTTTAGTACAAAAATGAGCGATATACTACGCCTTAATATTTATGGAGATATATTTCATCTTATAAATATTCTTTTCTTTAAAATCAAGGGCGCTCATATGCAAAATTTTATGGGGGGGGGTCAGATATTTTCCCCATAAAAACCGATTTCAGTACAGATTAGAGTAATTAAAGTTTGATATTTTTAATAACTTTTTCACTAATTGCTGGAGAAGAAATGTTTTTACATTTTTGCAAAGAAAAAAGCAAGGAAGTTCTAATTTCAAAGGAGCGGGGGGGGGGGGGGGGCTTGAACCCCCCTGCCCCCATATGGGCGCCTTTGTTTGAAATTAAACTTTAATTTCATGCGTAGGGTATTGAAAAAAATAATATAAATATTGTTATATTTACATGTCATGCTTGAGGCTTCAGCTTCCTATAAATATTTCAATTATTTTAGGAGTTGGAAAATATTTTAACACAGGTCACCTTTTAAATCATTTTATTTCGCTTTTGTTAATAATTTTTTTCTTGTTTTAGTTCTTAAGTTCCTAATAGTTTTTAAATTTTCTTATTCATATAGTTTCATTTGCTTGTTGAAAAAGTGTCAAGAACATATGAACATTTTTCATAAAAATATCGTCTGTGAAAGCATAATCAAAAAAAAAAAAAAAAAACTAAAACATTGTCCCATGGAGTTATTCACTATGACTGAAAATATTTTTTTTTCATATAATTTATCTCAAGAAGTGGCAACACTAGGGCCCGATTAAGATAATCGGGGGCGGGGGGTGGGCTAGGCCAAAAACTTTTTTTTTTTGGGGGGGGGGGCTTTTGTAGTCAAAACGTATAATTTCAGTTATTTTGGAGCCTCTAAGCCACGACCCAGTTGGCCTATTCAGTAATCAGGCCCTGGGCAACACTACTGGAATTTTAGCTTGTTCGTTCAAATTAAAATTGCATTTTGACGATCTACTCTTTTTTTTTTGTGACAGGTCAAACTTAATTTTCAAGCATGAAATTGCCGCCTATCTTGTCTAGTGGTCAGAGAAGTCTGACTGCAACAGGAAGGTCTGGGTTCGAATCCCGGCTCGGGCATGGCAGTACTTTCTCTCTCTTGTCCTTCCTCTGTGTGAATGATTGCCTACCCTATAAACAGGTCCTTATGGCAAGTGTGTACTGTAGAAGTCGGACTTCACACCAAATTATGGTACAGTTGGAAAAGTGAAGCAGCGCGCCCCAAATTGCCAGCCTAGCTGACACACGACAACAACAAGCATCAAATTGGAAGCTTTTTAAAAACATTTATATTTGCATAAGATAATTTTAAATTATAATAGCAAGAACATATCTATGATTACGGCTTACATTCGCTTGATTGAATGTACAGCTCTTGCACAGTAGAGTTAAGTATGGTAATCTAACAAACACCACTGCAGCTTACTGTAATGATAAAGCATTAGATTGGCCCCCTTTGTTTTATTCAAACGACACCTAAACCAGAAGACAGTAGACCTATTGTGAAAAATAATTTTGATACTTTTAACTGACTTTTAAACAGTTCTGTAATTTTGCTACAAAGTATGGATTTTTGTTGTTATGAACCGTAAATCTTCTTAAGAATTTGCTTGGTGTATTACCAATACTACCTGGATTATTCGACTTTGGATCATCCGGAATGACTTTTCTTCTGGTTCGTCCTGATAAATGAGGTTGTACTGCAAGTGTTTTTATTCTCAGTTCTCAACATAGATTAATAGAAAATCAGTAACATGTAAGTTAATAATGAAATCTTGATAATCAACCTTATTCCTACATATAGGTAAGAATTGATAGTACCGGAAACGATTCCGTAAAGGAAAAGCTATAACCCGTTTTTCTATTGCATTTATAAACACGCCCAATATGCCTTAATGTCGTGTTTCGATTTGTGTGTATTCTATTGGGGTGAGAAAATGCTTAATTTTGAGTCACTACAGCACAAAAAAGTTAAAATAAGTAAATTCTTTTTTCAAAAAATTTAAAGAAAGGGATCGAGCAATGAGCCTGAAAAATTAAAAAAACCTGAGTAGTTTCACCTGTTCTTTGGGCATTTTTTCTTTTGAGTAAAAGTTTTTTTTTTTTTTATGGTACAGGACTGAAAAGTTGCTCTTAAAGAAAACTTTAAAAAAAAAGAAATACTGAAATCGGATATCTTCCGGTCACGCAACAAGCCTGAAAATTCGTAAAAATGTCTTCGAATTTATTTTAGATTTTGCTTCAATGTTGTTGTTTCATATTGCTGCGGGATGAAAACGTTGCAACGGATACTACCATTTAGGAAAAGTAATTGATTGTTCTGCTTACTGATCATGTTTCAATTCCCCAAATCTATAAAACTTAACAATGTACTTTTCTCACAATTTTCATAAATTATGAACACTTTGTTTTAGCAATTATTAAGGATCCACAGTGACGGTAATATGAATATAATTCTGGAAAAAAAAAACTTGCTTAAAAAATAATTGATATTTCACAACTTGTTTGACCATTATTTGATCTGTAAAAATCATGCTGCATTAAATAAAATAACGCCGCTATTTCTAAAATTCACAAACATTGATAAAATCTTTAGTTAACCTCTCATAAGTGCCTTAAAACCCTTCGAAATAATTATTTTTCTTATGCAGTAGTCTTTCGGTACTTTTTTTGTCCCATAGAATCAACTCTCCATAATTTGAAGTCCCAAAGTACCGGTTAAAATCTTTTGAGTTATTGAAGTTACTTTCCCAACCTTCGCAAGAATGACTTTTATTTTCTTTTTCAGGAATAGTGCATAATAGATAGTACTATTATTGTGCAGCATTTTATCATTACTACATACTGTGCGTGCTGTGTTGTTTTATTTCATGTCTTTCCCTCCCATTGATCATTTTGTGCATCTTAAAGTATTTTATACTGAATAAAACAATTTTTTTTTAAACGGTAAAAGTTAAGTTCTTTATGTAAGAGACTAATGTATTGTTGAGGAATACTTTAAAGCAGTTTAAGAGGTATTTATAAGTGCCTAAAAGAATTTGGTATGTTAAAAAAAATGGTATACATACCTTTTACTACAACGCGAAATTTCGACTTACGCGAGGGGTCTTGGAACGCATCCCTCGCGTAAGTCGGGACTCTACTGTATAGGGTCTAGTGGGGTAAAGTGGTCATAAAATCGTAGGTTTTTAACTTATGTGGGTAATAAATGCAATAAATTCTTTAAACACTTCAACTTTTTCTGTTGCTATTTTACATTGCATTATTAAAGAAAACAGTACATTGAATTTTAAGGAAAAAAATATTGATTTAAGAAGTTTTATAACACTTTCTTTTCCTTATGTATTTATGACCACTTTACCCCATGGGGTGGGGGAAAGTGGTCATAGCATGGGGTAAAGTGGTCATAGTTTATCCGCGTATAAACGAGTATGATAAGCGTATATGCACTTGTATCTCGAGTACGTGCATACCCGAGTACATACGTGTATAGCAGACAAATATACGCATATGTAAGTGTACATACATATATCCATGAGTTAATTCGTTGATACATCTAGTGCATGTTTGTACGTGTCTACTTGCGTATATATATATATATACGGAAGCACGAGTATATACGTATATACAGGTGTATAAGTGTAAACACGATTATATACCTGTATAGACGCATATACGTACATTTACGTGTATACACCAGTACTTGTTTGTATGCACGAGTATATACGCTTGTACACATGTACGCATACAGAGTGAATCCAAGTCAAGTAAAAATCTAAGAGGTTTGAGAGAAAGGATAAGATGCAAAGAATCATAGGGAACTTATGGTAGCTGACGCGCTACATGCACACAAAGCCAGAAACTGATGGATGCAAAACAGGTCACAAATTCGTTGCACAAAGATGATTTTACCCAACATTTCAGTTTTTAAGAAATATTTAGAGCAGTTGTTAAAAGTTACGGACTGTAGGAGCTCTAATACACGCATCGCAACAAAGGCGCAGCGATTGATGAAAGTTTTTTAAAAGTCTCGTTATTGCGACAGAGAGTGCTTTGTGATTGCGACGCATGTATTACAGCTGCAGGCGTTTCATTAATCGCTTTAAAACTTTAAGACCTAAAATGTTGTGTAAAATTGTCGTTATGTAGTAAATTTGTGACCTGTCTTGCATCCATCAGTTTCTGGCTTTGCGTGCATGTAGCGCGTCAGCATTGTGTTTATAACCTCATGTTCTATACATTTTTTGCTTCTTATCTTCCCCTGTAACACTTTTTAACGATTTGCCCTAGAGTTTAAACTACCCTGTATACTTGTATATTATATACTTGTATGTAAGTGTCTATTCAAGTACGTACGCGTATATACGTGTCTACCCGAGTATATAGGTGTTCGTATTTATACGAGTATAAACGAGCATAAATGTGTATAGTTGGATGTATATCTGTATAGATAAAAAATATTTTCAGATGCCCACATACGTATTTATTAGTGCATTTATATGAATACGACCATATACTTGCCTACACGAGTAGGTATGCGTATGCATATACTCTTATATTTAACCGCGTTTACCGTTAAAACAATGCTTATTAAGTGATATTAATATTTAATTTATATCTGCCTCATATTTAAAGATTAAGTGTCATTAGAAGAACAATATTCGTTGTCTAATATTATGACCACTTTACCCCATCTTACTTAAATTGTTCTAAAAAATTATCTAAAATAGATTTAGCTAACTGCTAATGAATAAGAGTTCTTGAGACATGTAGGAAGCTTCCTGTGCAGTCAATCTGTTCATAATTCTAACAAACAAAATTTCCCAAGGAAGTTAAAAGAAGTGTTTGGATTTTTAAATTTTTCATATTCACACAAAACATTTTTTTTTACGAAATAAAATTTTGCCAGTTGTAAAGTTTTGAATTCAAAATGTAGTTTCTAACCGGCTTACTCTAAAATAAAACTTTCACATTCATTCGAACATTTATTTCTAAACTATAGCCATTTATTTGACGTATGACCACTTTACCCCATTGACCACTTTCCCCCACCAGACCCTATCCACTTTTTCTCTGCTTTATTTTTTTCTTTCACTCTCTCATCGACGCATAGTTAGTACACTTCAGAAATGTTTAGGTGATTGCCCAAGTATTTAGGTTTCAATCTTTCCTTGCTGTAGTGGCTTTCATTCACTGGAAACTTCAATATGTTTGTTTTGATTATATCTAAGCTATTACTAGTTAGTTTATTTACAGGAATACGTCTACCCCTCTGGTCTGGTATCACCAACGTCGACTTACTGGCTTTTTCTAAAGCGACTCTCATGAAGGTTTCAGAGATAACTAGTGTATTAAAAAAGGTTATGCTAGTATTAAAAAAAGTTATGCTAACTACTTCTTCGCTGTTGTTAAAATTTAAAACAAATGTGCGGTTTCTGGTTTTGTTTCCCTTTGTGCCGTCTCTTTTACGTTGTCTATAGAAACAGGCCATTTTTTACTCTTTTCCTCCCTTTTTTTCATTCCCATCACAAATCATTTCACAATAAATCTGTTTAATTTATATTTCTTTAACCAATATCATTCCTCTAATAACAGACGATATTTTTCTCAACATGCGTTAAGTAATAATTCAGAGCCAGTTGGTGTTAAATGGACTTACATTTTTCTGGCTCAAACAAAAGTTGGGACTTAAATTTTTATAGCACCAGTTAAGTTATAAAGGAGTTTATTTTTTTTAATTTTACTCTCATGGCTCTATGCGGAATAATATTATACATAAAATGCAGTAATAAACCGAAAATCTCAATTTTTGGACTTACGTCTGTCTGGCTCTGAGGTACAGTTATATGCCGTTGATGTCATTGAAAATTCAAAGTATTGCAGTGTATTAGGTATGTAACTACTTTGTAATGGGTTACACATATTTAAAAGAAATTTTATGTATCTTAAAATTCAGGCCTCTTGCCAGAGCAGAAAAAATTAACTCATAGGCTTGAAATTGTACGCATTAGTTTGTGTTAGATTGCTAACAAATTACTGCACTAAGGCTTAAAGTTCAGCAGAATTTAAAATATTTAGTAAATTTTCTCTTTATTTGATGATTTTCTAAGCATCTCAAAAATTCAAGTGTCTTGTCAGAGCAGAAGACATTAACTCAGAGGCACGAAATTTCGCACAGTAATTAGTGTTAGGGTGTCACAAATTTTCCACACTAAGGATGAAAATTTCGTACTTTCGAACTCTAAAATTTCGTTTTTTCGGCCCACACCATAGTGCATATAACTGAAAAGCCCACGAAGTCATTAGATTATTTTACTCCACAGATATTACAGCAGTTGTACAGATACAGCATTCTCTGTGAAATAGTTTGGTATTTAAAAATTATTTATTGCTAACTATTTGAACTTCAATCCAATCCAAAGCATCTGAAGCACTGTTTATATGTTTTTGAAGGGGCTGTATGAGAAAAAATGCATAACTAGTAAGTGTTTATACGTATTGGACACTGCCAGGATTCATAAAAAATGTATAAATGACAAAAATGAATAAAGGAGAAACATATAAACAGAGCGTGCTTTAATGTATATAACTTTAGATACATCATTTTTAACTCAATACTCTGAATGCTGTACACAAACATAAAAGATGCATATTCATAGTGTGTGGGCACATGTAAATCAACAATCAGTAGTTCAATAACTAATATTTATTAAAAACTATTATTTGTTCATACAGATGGTCTTCAAATAAATTCATATTTCAAATACATTAATCCATTGATTTACATAGCATCAAATACTGTATGCATGTTAAGTTTCTCTTCAATGACAAATAACTTTCTTTCTTTCAAATAATCACACAAGAGCTGTTTATTGTTAGAATTAGCTTAGAGTGGTTCAAAAATACATGTAATCAAAAAGTTTATCCTAGATAACAGGACACCTCTCAATATTTTTAGACTTGTGGATAGTAATATACTAGGAAGAATTTTAGCTTCCTATTTCAACTGAAAGAGGGTGCTCACAACCCCCTCCCCCAAACTTGAAACCTATGGGGAGGGGTGTGGAAAAATACATTGAATGGAAAAAACGATGTTTTATATCATAATATGCACTATTAATATGCATATACATTGCAATAAAATTATTATTTACAGAAAAACAGCTACAGAAATTAAATGTTTCTAAATTTGTGGCATTTTCTATGCTACGGCTAATGTTAAATTAAGAAGGTAATATTACGGTATTGCATTAAATCATTATAAATTGTTAATTATTTATTTTATTTTTTGTATGTTGAATTTTTATTCAGTTCAAGATTGTACGTAGCACAATAGTTTACTTGTGAAACTTATGCCAAGGGAAAAATTGATAAGCTGTGACAACAAAATTGTCAGCAAATTTGACATTAAAGTTCACAACTTCTTGCAAAAATATTCAAACAAATATTTTTAAAATAGTTAAACAAGTATTTTTTAATATCTTTACTGTCTTTTTTCATTATTTAAATAATTTTAGGCTTGTCTCTTATTACCAAATCTAAATGCTTCATGTTAACATATATTTTGAAACTCACACATAAACAACTAACTTGAAGGTCAAATTTGAAATGTCAATGAAAAAAATAGTTTGATAAAATGCCTGAAATCTGTGAGCTATGAAATAATAAATGAAAGTATGTATAGGATGAACTGTTTCATATCACATTTAAGGAAGATAAAAAAAATGTTAATTGATTCAGTAAAATTCTGTCCCAGATATGATTTTGTCCACCCTTAAAATCCTGTTCAAAAGTTTGTTAGAAGTTACATTGCAGAGAGTATTTTTAACAAACACTAGACAACTGAACTTGGATGAGTATTTGAAAAACATATTTCTTCTCATAAATACCAATGCTTTCAAATGATGTAAAATCATTGTATCCACATTAGCTCGATTTTATAAAACAACAAGACTGCATAGAATGAAAATAATTAGGAATTAATTTAAAAAATCCAGAATACTTATTTTTGAAAATCTAATTATCTTTGTAATAACTACAAAAGAAAAAAAAAGGTCCCAGAGGTAGGCTAGTTAAAAAATGTATCTAGGTGATCCACTTATGATCTTACAATACTTGTACCAGTAGAAATAAACCTCTCTCTTACAATACATTAAAAGTTCAAACAAAACCAAGCATTTAACAAAAAATTTATTGGGTAGTTGAATAAGTTTTCCCTGTTTTCCAACAGATAGCGCTGCTGAAACTCATTGTGCTAGTTTATGATAGTGACGCATCTATATACAAGAACTGTAAGCAAGAAATTTTATTTTTCAGAGTTTAAATATGTCACATTTCATGCAGAAAAAGAAAGATCATTTATGGGGAATTTTATTGCATAATTTCATTTAAAAAAAAAAAACTGCAGTTGAAGCTAACAGAATTCTTGCCGAGACTTACGGCGATCATGCTATGGCTGAAAGAACTTGTCAAAATAGATATACAGTGGGACCTCCATACATCGAAGTAGCAAATTTCCGGAAAAAAGTTCGATAATAACAGAAATTACATTTTTCTGCCATCATACATCTTCATTCTTCGGCAATTAATTTGATTCGCAACATTAGGGGGGTTTCGTTTTGACAGTGTAATCGAGAGAAAAGTAAAAAATCAATCGACTTAACTTGAATGATTTTTACTGAAGCTAAAAAGACTAGGAATGATAATCAACAGACAACAGGGATAACTTTAAACTGATTTTAGAGTGTTACTGGTTACAACTTATATTTGAAATAAACTTGAGGGAATTTAAGAACTCCAGAACAGAACAACCTATCTACACAGCCCTCAACCCCAGATTCCTTATGAGTTTCGTAGCAACCTTTAGTGAACATAATTTTCTCCCCTAATTTTCATTTTTCATAAGACAAACAGTCTGACGTGGAAGAAAAATCTACAAATGTCTCGAAATTTTTTTCGATATACAGAGATTTTTTTGATATATACAAACAATTTTCTATGTAATGAACATAGAAATTCGCTGGGATTTCGATGTATAGAAAATTTTGATATGTGGAAGTTTGATATATGGAGGTTCGACTGTAGCTGCTTTAAAAATAATAATTTTTATCTTAGAGATAAACAACACTAAGGCACACTGGAAAAGTCTAAGCTTCTGAAACCAAATGAACCTACCATGGGAATATCGCTACAGACTACATTAGGAGTGACTAAACAAAGACTTGAAGGAAACATGACTACTACATAAGCAGAGACAGGACAATGTCCTCAAGGTCAAGGTTTTATAGCAGAACAACGATCAGCCAGTTGTTGTAATACTGGTAAAAATCTGCAATAGAGGGTAAATGGGGGTCAAGCACCCTCAGATTAGTGGAGATCAGATTATCAGGAAATTCTCAGCAACTAAATGTTACCCTACATGGATAGCATAAGAATGTGTACTTTTTATTTCTTTGTACAATGAAAGGGAAGAATTGTAATTCACTAAAATTTTAACTTAAATTTCCATTTTATTTTCTTGAAACAAGTTTTAATATTAGTTTTTCCCCCTGATGTCTGAACGCATTTATGAGAGTAAACTTATAGGCAGTGACTATCCTCTAAGAAATTTTTTTAAATGGAAGACTCAAAAATGTAGTTTTAAATAATCTTTGTTGACTTTAGGAAGGAAAGTGAAAGTTGAGACTCTGCTCTAGGGAAAGGCAGTTGCCTCTTCCTGGCCCTCTCTCGCTATGATCATACTTAGTAGTGATTGTTGAGATTTTCTGAGCTTAGTTTTCTTTTAAAATGCTTAAAAGGAAATATATTATCAAATGTAAAAAAAATGATTTGTAAGCTTCCCGTACGCATTGGCAAATATGCTTGCAGGTCGAATTTGGCTCGTGGGAAATAGGTTGGAGAGCTGTGATCCAAGGTATCCCAAAACTATTACCGTAAATTTGGTAACATTTAAAATTGCACCAAGAACCCACAATAATTGAAATTTCCCAAAATAACTAAAGCCAGTATAGTGGGCTTATGGGGGGGGGGCTACGTTTTTATAATTAGTTTGTACTTCAATAACCATATAGAGATGGTTTGAGACTATATTCAAAAATAAATAAAATAATAATGATAACAATAACTGATAAATCTTTTTAAACAAGTGAAGTTTAATTTCATATTTTGGAAATTCTTCAAATTTGTATATGCTTATATGTCATGCTTTGGTTTCTAAATGAATACTATTTTGTTCTTTATACTTATTGCTATTTTACTTTTATGGGTAAGGAAGAAGCTTGATTTTTAATCACATCAAAGCGGTGTATTTTGAGCAATGGCAGATAAAAAATACTGACTCTCATTACTCTGTCTTGCCTTACAGTATTTAGTTTAACATGATTTTTAGTTTATCCCCTACAAAACAATCCAACTCATTACAAGAATATTGTTTCTGTACAAGTGTAAAACAATATATATCACATACAGTCTTCTATCTAATGAACTGCATTAATGAAGAATCAACAATACTAACATAAGACTTTTCTTTGCATTGTCAAATGTGGTTTAGTGTGCACCAACTACAGTTTTTTTTTTTTTCACAACAAGAATAAATCAGATTTTAATTACTATGAATAATAAAATGACCAATTAAATTTGTACCAAGAAAATATTTTTCGGAAATATTCACAAGAGCATGTTTTTTTTGTTCAGTATATGTTATTAAATGCATTTTTAAGTTTGAATTTGAAACAACAGAAAAGGTTTCTTTTAAATAACAAAATTCAAAGACTTTTTAACATATACCTTTTAATGCCTTTTCTAAGATAAACGAACAGAAAATATTTTTTTTACAATAATGACATTTGTATAGTTATTCCTTACAGTGTAGACTCATATGTCTTTGCAAACTTAAATTAGCAGAAAATGATTTATTACAATAATCACAAGAATACGGTTTTTCCTCAGTGTGCAGCCTCAAATGTACTTTTAAATTTGAACTTGAAGAAAACAGTTTTTCACAGTAAAAACAAGAATATGGCTTCTCGTTACTATGAAATCTCAAATGATTTGTTAAGTGTGAACTCTGAGTAAAGGATTTTTCACAATAATCACAAGAATATGGTTTTTCATCAGTATGTATTCTCAAATGTGACTTTAAATTTGAATATTGAGAAAACGTCTTTTCACAAAAATCGCAAGAATATGGATTTTCTTTAGTATGTATTCTTAAATGTGCTTTTAAACTAGAACTGACTGAAAAGGCTTTTTGACAATAATCACAACAATATGGTTTTTCTTTAGTATGTATCCTCAAATGTGTTTTCAAAGTTGACTTATCAGAAAACCTCTTTTTACAATGATCACAACAATAAGGTTTTTCTTTAGTATGTACCCTGATATGTCTTTTCAAACTTGAACTCGAAGAAAAGCTTTTTTGACAGAAATCACAACAATATGGTTTTTCTTTTGTGTGTACCCTTAAATGATTTTTAAAATTTGATTTAAAAGAAAAAACCTTTTTACAATAATCACAAGAATATGGGTTTTCTTTAGTGTGTATCCTCAAATGAGATTTTAAATTAGAATTCTGAAAAAAGGTTTGATGACAATAATCACAACGATATAGTTTTTCTTTATTGTGTGTTCTCAAATGTGTTTTTAAAGATGAATTATCAGAAAACCTTTTTTTACAATGATCACAACAATAAGGTTTTTCTTCAGTATGTATCCTCATATGTCTTTTCAAACTTGAACTTGTAGAAAAGCTTTTTTGACAGATATCACAACAATGTGGTTTTTCTTTTGTGTGTATCCTCAAATGTGCTTTGTAAGATGAGCTACATAAAAATGTCTTTTTACAATCATCACAACAATACGGTTTTTCTCCCGTGTGTATCCTCAAATGTAATTTGTAACTTGAATAATGAGAAAACTTCTTTTCACAAAAATCACAAGAATAGGGAATTTCTTTAGTGTGTATCCTCAAATGTTCTTTCAAATTGAAATTTGAAGAAAAGGTTTTTTGACAATAATCACAAGAATATGGTTTTTCTTCAGTGTGTACCCTGAAATGTGTTTTTAAAGCTGAATATTCAGAAAAAGTCTTTTGACAAAAATCACAAGAATATGGTTTTTCTTTAGTGTGCATCCTCAAATGCTTTTTTAAAAATGAACATTGAGAAAATGTCTTTTCACAAAAAACACACGGATATGATTTCTCTTTAGTGTGTATCCTCACATGTGCTTTTAAACTAGAACTCTGAGAAAATGTTTTTTGACAAAACTCACAACAATGTAGTGTTTCTTTCCTATGTACTTCATACTGCATTTTTATTCTGGAACTTTCAGAAGATCTCATTTTGCAATGATCACAAGATTTTGAAATTTCTTCAACATGTACCAATAAAATATTTTTTCAAAATGAGCTACAAGAACAAAAATTTTGTAAAAAACACAAGACTTTTCTTTCTCTTTTTTGAGTATATTTTCTGTTGGGAAGTGTGTGTTTTACAATATTCAAAGAAATAAGATTTTTCTTTGATAAACAAAAATTTCAAAGCTTCAATATTGAGTAAATGAACTGTTAACAATTATTTCAGTATTCTACTTAAAATTTCTTATCTTATATATAGTTTCTAGATTGAAATACAATTAATGCTGCTTCAGAATAATCACAAGAATTTGATTTTCCGAAATACTTTTCCTAAAGTTCCTTTTCAAGGTACTCTGAAGTTCCTTTTCTATTAAAAGAATAAATGGATTTTCAAAAATCATAAAAATTTTTACCTTGAAAGAAAAAGTTCAATGCATGAATGATGTCTTTTTTTAATAACAAGGAGCAGCATGTTACTTATTCACCATGCTTTCTTAAACGATGTGTTATCAGCTTTTTTGAAGCATCAATATCACAAGGGGAAAATATACTAGAACATAGCTCATTCCTTCAAAATAAACATGAATTGTCACTTGCAGACATTACAAATCAATCAACTGTGTGTTGCCAGACACAATAGTGCACTTTTATAAAACAGTATAACTTTATACAAAATATTTTGTAACTGCATAAGTTGCAAATATTTTACAAGTGCACCTAGTCAGACTGTTCTTCACCAATTCAAGTCTGCAAAGAAAAACATATTCCCATGATGCAGCCAAATATTAGTGCATGATGGAATGATATAATGTTCAGAACTTAAGATTGACTCTTATAAGAAAGCAAGATTTTATACAAATACCGAACTTGTTCCAAGCTTGCAAACCTTTTCTATTCAGGTTAAGTAATCAAATGTCTGACTAGATATTCAGATCAGGACTTGACAAAAGAACAGCATTATCAACAAGAGCTGAAAGTGTAAATGGTCATTAGTGATGCCACAAAAAGATATTTTTAAAACATCAATTTAAATACTGTTATTCTAGCACTTTCCCTTCAGGCATTACTAAAATTTCTATTTCTATGGAAAAACTAGGGTACATAAGAATCAATGATGAAAACTGCATGTTACATTCATTGAAAAAAAAAACCTACACATTGAGAACATACATTGATCTAGTTCAATTTCTTTAAGACATTTTTAAAATTGATCTCGTTTGGTTTCAAACATTCATAGCAAATTAACATTTTTTTTCTTATCAAATGATACAGTAAAATCCCTCCTAACGGACACCCCTCTTATGCGGACAATTTTTAATTGCCCCCCCCCCCCCCGGATTTCAAGGCAAATAACATTATTAAACCCCTGTCCTGCAGACACCCCTTTATTGTGGACAAAAAAATTCTCCCGTTAGGACTTTTTAAGGACTCTTAAAAACATTTAAGGACTCATTGGAAACGATTAGATAACTTTAAGTACACCATTTCAACGTTTTCCAGTGTGGGAGGGGGGGGGGGTAAAGTCATAGATCTTTAAAAGGGATAGATAGGCCTTTCTCCTACAGCGCAGCGTATTTCGCCCGGAGAAAGTGGGGTCATCATGATTCTGCCGAGAATCACGTGATCAAGGGACATCGTGTCTCCCTCTTCTCGGGCAGCAGTGATATAACAATGCGAAGCGCCGTTAAAAGTCTAGGATTGTCTGAAGATTTTTCCTTATACTTATGTGAGAAATCTCTATATGTGTGAATCTGAGATTTTCTAGCGAAAGAGGGTTTGATGAATGCAATGCTAGTGCCAATTTTATTAAAAAATAAAGACATTGTGGACTTTCTGAGTAACAGAAATCTTTCTTTCTGCTAAAGGCAAAAAAGGTTCCTGCAGAGTCGAAATTAAGAATATGTTAAGCAATTTACTGTAGATGCCGAGCATTATATTAAATCACTAAAATCAAGCGATGGAAAATTAGTTATAGTATGTCCTCGGAAAAACTGGATTTTTAAGTTTCCTAATTTCCTTATTGAAAAGTGTGCTGGGAACATATGAAAAGTATGTAGGTGCCCGAATTCCAGTTCTAAACTGCGTAATGACTTATAAGCTTACTCGGGATCACCTTGAAACTTTTTTCAGTGCGATCAGGTTGTGAGGGGGGATTCAACAATAATCGTCGGACAATTTCGAAGTGCGAAAAAAAGATTATTCATTCATACGGAAATTAAGGAGTTCAGTTCTTTAAATTGCGCTGATTTTGACAACCTTCAAATGCTAAGATTAAATTTGAAGCGTAACAAAAATGCTTTGAAAGAAAGCCTTTTCTTCCGATTCCTTTGACGACGATTTGGAAAATTCAGAAATCATCTCAATTAACATGACGCAGTATATTAATGATGTTTCTGACTACGCTGGATTTTTTTTGAACTGCGACGACTGCAACGCAGTCTTAACTACAATAAACCAAAAAATAGGCATAATAAAATTTAAGAATTTTGAGACACATTCAAGTATGATAAGTTATTGCAAGATTGCAACCATTGAACAGTGGCGCCGACTCCATGGGGCTTGAGGGGGCCCGAGCCCCCTCAATAGTTTGTTTTGGGGGGCAGAGCCCCCTCAATAATTTAAGAACATTATTTGTCATATTATGGTTTCTAAAATCACAAAATTATGTTGGTATTTTTTACTTTCCTTGTTTGAAGATAGTTACATTGTAAAATACATTCAGTAATGAATTAAAACAAATAACTATTGCTGTAGTAAGCAGGTTAATTGAAAACGAGTGGTGTGAATAAGGATAGTGTTACGGTGCTGAGAGCACTCGTAGAATTTGTATCAGTGTGCAAACCTTCGGATGAAGTCTCGCTGGCGGCGCTCTCATCTAAGTGTTGCTGATCTGGAAAAAATATATCAGGGTTTGATTTGTATATTTAATGGAAGGCGTGATAGTTTTCTTCAATTATTAGAGTTAATGAAGTAATCTGTTTATTAACTTTTTTAACTCTATTAAAGCATTAATTTTGAGACATTATTTTTATTTAATGAACTCTGGGCCTTATTCAAAGCAAGCTTAAATTAGTTATTTCACTTTTAGTAATCGAAGTGCGACATCTTTTTTTTGCTTTATTCTTTTAATGATAGTTTAGATTTATTTAAATATCATTTCTATCTTTTTAGAGCTATATATTCACTGCTAATAGACTAAAAGTGTAATTATTACTGTAAATTAAATTAGCTTTTCACAAAAATACCATTTTTTCTTTTTTTTTCAAAGCCAAAAAATGTGTCGTCTTGTCGATTTTCTCAGAGTGTCGATTTACCGAGAGTCGAGTTTTTGGGGTTCTAATGTTGATCATATGACTCTAAAATGCTTAAAAAACTTTAAAACTTTCTATTTTTTATCTCAAATTTAGAAAATTTCCCCTGGCAAGGCCCCCGTTATGGTACCCTCCCCCCAATAGTTGTTTTGAAGCGGTGCCACTGGGAGTGCCTTTCCATGTAACTCAAGTGCACCTTGTATAGTGCCGTAGCCTAGCTATGGCACTGCACGGCTCCCCACAAAATGGAACTGTAAAATTATCCCTCACTTAAGGCAAGTGACATGATCTAATTGAAGCAGAAAATTTGTGTACCAATTTTTAGATAAACGCCCTGTCACATATGTTTGTTTGTATAAATTATACACACCAAAAAATATGTAAGTTGGCATTTTTAAGGCACAAAAATCTGAATTTTTTTCGGAGGGGGGGGGACTCCGTGCTTTAACATACTCCCTAGACCCCGGTGACATCCGGCCCCCCCAATAATTTTTCCAAGTCGGCGCCCCTGCCATTGAAATATGTACATTTGTGAAGAACAACTGAGCGAGAATGTGAAAAAGTTTTGGGAGTAAAACACAAAAATATAATGTTACTCATGAAGCCACAAGAGTTATGAGAAAAATTTCTAATTCCGTTTTTCTAAGTTTAAATAAGCATATGTTGGAAACAGAAGCAGCAGATTTTCTCGTTAACAAGTTTATAAAATTAATCGTTACTAAATATTGAAGCGTTAGAATGTATCGCACAGTCAATTCAAACAATGAAAATAATTCACAAAGACCAATAAGTAGGAAAGTGACAAAATTAATATTGTTGAGGGACAATAATCACTAGTTTTCTTCACCCTCGAGTTTAAATTGTCAAAATTATCATATCCTGTAGGACGAAAAAAAAAAAGAAAAGAAAAATTGGGGAGAGGGAGGAAGTCAAATGACCATTTATGTAGTTTATAATTGCAGATGAATTTATTTTCTCAGTGCTTAAAAAAAAAAAAACACTGAAGTTGCTTAAAAATCAGGAACAAATCAAAGCTATTTGTTTGGCTAATAGAGTGTTGGTGCGAAACGCATGCGAATCTTAGAATATTATTTAATAGAGTTAATTGATATTCGATACTATTTACATTTGTATTTCTAATTGGTTTATGGTTTTAGATAGGGTTTTATGTTAAATTGTTGCACTGACTTCAAAAGTTGTGGGAAAAAGCACGCATTGAAACCATTTATCTGTATTTAAAAAATTTGATTGAAATATAAGAAAATTTATAAGGTCAATTTTTGTTTAAGATTTTTGAAGACGTCTATTTCTACTCAGTATTTAAAGCACTTGAAAAAAAGTTTAAATAGCTTGTGCGCCTGCTTCAAAAGTTATGATTGGGAAAATATCTAATGGACCATTCCATGAAAAAGCTGTCATTTTGTTCCGCATTTCATTAAGAAGTAATAACTTAAAAAGTAACAAAGGACATTTTTTTGCAAAAGTACAATGAATACATTTGCGATTTCTTAATGAAAAAAAAAATGTTACCTTTTTCAATTATTACTTTTAATGAAAAATATGAGGTGTTACGTGAGGGACAGAGTGTTCCCTTTTTCTTTAATAATGCGTTAAGTGGTTTAATTTAACCCATGCTTAAAGGGGAGTTTAACCCATGCTTAACCCATGGGGTTTGACCCATGCTTAAAGCATTTGGCCCATGGGTTAAATGCTTTAATTTCCCCTAATTGTGCAAATGATCGCGGCGCAAAGTGATTCTCTTCGATAGGGGAAACAGTTTCTTGTGAGAGGTGTCCCTTGATCACGTGATGTCCAATGGGGGATGTTGATGCGCGCTCTGAGGAGATTTTTGGGGAGAAGGCACATCTATTTCATTTTAAGATCTATGGGTAAAGTACTTGATACATAATTATATATAAACAAATACAAATGCAAAACATTGTATACAAAATGAAAAGAGGCAATTGACTGGGATGTGCCATTATCAGTAAATTATGTTTCAAACTTTCATATATCACAGGGATAAGAGTGGTCACAGGACAAAAAGGAGAAAATCCAAAAATAAAAAAAGAATTTTTTTAAATCATGCAGAAAAGGGATGGGATCAAAATAGCCCCTGGAGTCCATGAAATTCCAAAATTCAACAAATAATAATAATAATAAATAAAAATAAAAGAAAAATGGTAGTTTCAAAGATAATACGAAATTTTTTCTCTATTAATTATGTTTAAAACAATTATGTGTAACCAATATAATACATGGCACATATTGTTCTTAAAGCATAGTATTTATTTCACAAATTTCAGTCATAAAAAATGATGAGGAGAATGGGGATAGGTGTAGAAAATTAGTTGTATATTAAAGCATTATTTTTTTAGTTTTTTTAGCATACATTATTGGAGTGAGAAGAAAATTGAAGGAAAAGAACTAAAATATCTTTTCTGCAAGATATTTAAATTATGGTTTTGTTATCATTGCCTTTCATTTGTTATTGTTACTAATTTATTTTGTACAAATCTGCTGTATTGCACCATTTCTTTAAATTTTGAAACAGAGGCAACGATTTCTAACCCTCAAGTCCTTGACTGAAGGGTTGAGGGAGCCATGGTTTAATGTTGGCTGCATCACTAATATCAATTTTCCATATTTTTTAGAGAAAGATATCTTTTTTTAACTAAAACATTTGAATTGAAGGTATTGAATATGAAAACAAATTTTAAAATTAGATTTGTTTGTAAAATAAAAATTTACAACAGAGTAAAAAAGTTTAAAGAAAAATAAGTTTTCCCTTATGTGGTAGAATTTTTACAGCAAGAAGTGAAAATAAATAAATATATAATTGGTTACCCTTTTTCCTCACATTGGAACTCATAATTTGGTTTTAAAAACTTTAGGCTATAGAGCGTAAACCATTAGAGATTCACCATAAATATTTTGAACGCTTTCTTAAATACATGAAAAAAGTAACCATGCTAAGTTTCAATGCAATCCGAGACTGTGGGAGTTGGACCAAATTTTTTTGATTGACTTTTGCATTTTCTCTAAAATAAATTTAAGAAATAAAAATATTATTGAAATAATGAATAAAATAAGCAAATATAAAGTAACATATATGTTAAAAAAAACCTTCCAACATTAAAAATAATTGAAATATTTGCAGGATCCAAAAAGATTGAATTCTCAATCAAGGCATGCAATTTTCGGCGAAACAAGTGTTTGACATTGGTGGCATGGTTTCCAAACATACGCTTTTGGCACATATTGTATAGGATGAAGATTTGAGGGGGAAAATAGAAAAAATAAGAAAACGGGGGCAGAACTTAGCATAGCTTTTAAAAAATTAAGGAAATGTTCCGAAAATTAAGGACTTTTTAAGGGTTTTTTTTAGGGACCTTAATTTTGCTTGATAAAATTAAGGGTTTCTTAAGGAAGTACGAACTCTGAATACTGTCACATAAACTTAATTTTTTGCTTGCTTTGGGAAGAACATTTCAGATTTAAAACATATATAGTTCACACAAAATTGAAAATTTCTTTTAAGAATTATTCAAAGACTTTTTAAGGATGAAGTGAGTTTTTCAAAGACTAGTAAGATTATTTTTAAAAAATTCTTCAAAATGTATCTTCAATAGTTAGGGCACTAAGGATCTGATTGTCTACCACTAAGTTAAATTAACAAACAAAGCGTAATATTCTTAATAAAAAAAAGGACTAATATAGTACAATCAGTAATTTAAACAAATCAAAAGTAATTAAAAATTCATTTCAAAATTTTTCTGTGATTAGCACTATGAAGAAACAAATTAAAGTTTTTTCAATGCTTGTTTGCTTTATAAAAGATGATTTTTGAGTTAGTGTTCACAAAACTAGCTATCTAATAAATTGGTTTTAGCCACATGGGATTCAAGAAAGTCACTATTTGAAGCAGCAGATTCAAAAAATAACACTGATTGATGTGGAGAATTACTAAAATCAAAATTTAAAAAAATAAATAAACTGCTAAACAAAAAAAAAAGCAGATTTACACAGTGAATATAATACTTCCTTTATTGTGTAAAAGGAAGTAAAAATAGGTAAATTGTGGATGAAATGATATGCCAAATTGCATACCTACTAGAGATGGGAAATGTCGTTCTTTTTAATGATCTGTTCATCAGAGGATCGTTCATTCTTTTGATCCGTTCATTTAACACGTTCATTTGAACGACTTCGTTCATTTTGAAAAATTGCAGGTAATCTCTCTGCACGACAAACTTGCATACATTCGTTAATATTCTTTGAAGGAAAAATAACTAAAATCATCGAAAAGTAAGAAAATATGCCAATGAAAAATGAGTTTTAAAAAACTTTAATCAGGTTTAGATGTATAAAACAATTATAGTTCATGTTGTATGGCATTTCACAGTTGCCGAATGGTTAGATATGTTTTCCATTTCAAGAATTGCAGGTTTCATTTTACCATGTCACAAAACTAAGCTATTAAATTTCCCTATATAAAAAATAATAAAACTGTTTGTGATGTCAGAAAATTTTCAAAATTGAACTCAAGTGAAATAGAGCACTAATTATAAATGGAAATATCATATCTATAAGTGTAGTATAGTCACAGGTGAAAATAATTTTGACTTTGGTTACTTTAAAAAAAAATGTGAACTATGAAATAAATAATAATAATTAAAAATATATAAATAAATAAAAAACAGGCTATAATACAAAACACAAGAATAAAGAAATGCTTAATAAAACTATGTACGTTAAATGTACATAAACTTTACAAAAATATTTTAATCATAAAACGTCTGCTTTTTAAATAAAAAACTGGTGTACGTAGTCCAAACTGACCTTTTTCACACCAAAACAAACATCTGTCAACCATGACATCCACCCAAAAGAAGGAGGTGTGTTCCTTCACATATTTTTACCAGCTGCAGCACTTTATTCATACATATGTATAGTATTACCAATAGACCATATAACGAAAAAAGTAACAACAAATGTATTGGTAGCTCAACCGGAATACCAGATAACTTAATTAAAAAAAAAAAAGACTCGCCTAAATATTAGGAAACTTCAAAATTATTCCACAGTACCATGAGAGCAGAAAAAAAAACACAACACTTTTTTAAATGGGAAAAAATTAGACAGTAATAACCCTTATTAAAAATCTCTGAATATTGAATGTAAAATGAGCGACTTGGAAGTCACCAAGCAAGTTCAAAATGAAGCAAAATCAATATACAGTGAAACTTTGATTATTCAACAGGCAAATAACTTCACTACCTTGGTAACTCGACATTTATTTTTCTTATGGTTGTCCAAATGCTAATTTCAATGGGAGAAAACCCCTTTAACTTGACACATATTTGCAGAAACCCCTGTAAGTCGACTGGTCAGTCAATCCTTTTCTGGAAAGTTCCTTTAGAGAAGGCACCATGACGTGTTTTGCATATACTACTCACATGTTGTGAGTATGACCATTTTTTTTTAAAGACCTGATTGACAAGAAGCGTTTTGACCTCTTTTCAAAAATTATGGATTTATTCCTCACGAGGTATGCAAATAATATTAGTGATTTTATTATGTATTTTTCATAATAAGAAAATGAAAAGAAAATATATTTACTGGAATACATTTTCATAATTTGAATGTTAACATTAGTGAGTAGGTGATTAGTGATACAGAAACGTGTTAGGAATTAAATTAAAGGAACCTCAGTAAGTTGAATCCACTAAAGTCGACATGTTTTCATGTTCTTGTAGGGTGTCGAGTTATGGAGGTTCCACTGTAGATGGTAGTTGATAGAAGGGATATTATAGAGGGCAAAAGGATTGCCAGAAAAGTGAAACTAAGGTATTTTTTGAAATAATTTTGGCGACAGAAAGCATGAGAAGGATTTTAGCAGGTGAGTGGAACAGGAAGTGGAAAAGCCAAACATTTTTTTTAGTAACCCAAACAAGTTAAACAAAATATTACTAATGGATACATTAGAAAATTGCAAATGAACTGCAACGAATAAAAAAAATGATGAATAAAGCAGAAAGTAAGAAGTTCCAAAATGTACTGCACTGAGTAAAAGGAAATTTGATATTGATTAATTTAAAAAGGAATGCAAGTCAAAAAAAAAAAAAAAAGTGATTTTATTACAAGTGCATCAATACAATGTTCCAAACTACTCACCGTTCAAAAGCACGGTCGTTCATTTTTTAGGTGAACAAACGGATCCAATCATTTTAAGGATTTGTTCTTTTTGAACCATTTGTTCATGAATGACACATCCCTAATACCTACACATTTCAGAAGCGGATAGATAAGAAGTTTAAAGCTGAAAGTGATAATTAAGGAGATTTTAGCACTGAAGGTATATTTCAAACTATCAACAGAGGTATGTTTTCTCAAGGTTCTAAAGAAATTTTTTTTATGTACAACTTATGTTTAGAAACAACTTGTCAATCAAAAAAGAGGGGGAGGGGTGTAAAGGGAATTATATTTTATTCAAGAGAATATAATTTTATGAAAAAGTTGATAGAGTATCTGATCTGTTCTGATCTGTTAAGCCCAAAAGTATTTTTAAAACAAAAAAAATAGATGTTATTATAAATTCAGTGCTTTAACAGTTTAACTTTTTAGACAAATATTCTAATTTATGGCATTATACAAAACATTAAAATGTAATGAATATCCGATTTCCTCTTTAGATGAATAAATATGTTTTATATTCAACATATAAGTTAATATTGCAAGCATAAAAAATTTGTTTCCTGCATGTCTGATCTCATAAAAGTTCATTGTTTGCGATAGTATTCTTTCTTAACCCATAATAATTCACTAATTCTTTAAAAACATAACCAGATCTTTTTAATTTTGTGATACTAAACAAGAATTTAACATTTCAGTATCATTTTGCTAATTTACTGACATATGTAAAAACAATTGACATTTGAATGAAAATTATATAACATGCCTTTGGAGATGATTTTTAGTTTTTGAATGCTAAAATTTCTTGAACCATTATAACCATTAAAAGAAGTAAATTCTTTGTGGAATGGAATAAAAATTAAAGGAAAAAATCAGCTGGAAAATGAGAGAAAAAAATGAAGATTTTGCCTTCTGGCCAGAAGATCGGAAGATTAGTAGAAAAAAAAACACAGAAATTTTCTTCAAAAACAGAATAAAGGGTTCCCACTCCTTTATCAAAACCAAAAATAAGGACTTTTAAGGACCTTTTCAAAATAAATTAAGGACCTCAAAAATATCAAACACGCTTTAGTTTTTAAGCATTTTTTCCCAGAAAAAAACATTACTTTAAACATTCATCATTGTAGGAGCCCAGACTGGGGCGCTCAGACTACCTTGAGACGGCTGGAAGAGCCGGCGCCACCGAGTATAACATATCCCACGAGTCTGCGGGACGAGCGGGAAAAAGAGCCAAGGAAACGAGAATGGACGGACGCGCTAAAAGGCCGCCCGAATAGTTCGCTGTGAAAATGCCGTAGTTGTAGATGTAGAATTGATATTTGATTTCATAAATGTAAATAGCTGTTGTGCATAGGTTCTAGTATTAATTAAAATTTCATTATGAGTGTTAATGCGAATCGTTCGTTGAGTGACAGTGTCAAGATCAGAACCCATCGAATCCCACAATGGTGTCAGAAGTGGTGCTAAAAAGGAAAGATAAGTACATTTTGCAATTTTGATGTCATTTTAGTTAAAATTGAAAATTTTATTCGTAGAAAATATGAGATATGTTCAATATAGTATTGAAGATAAAGCATTTTACTTGCATTACGTAACCGAAGCTTTTGGTTTTGAAATATTTTATTGATAGAATATTTATGATGTGTGGTTCAACATTGAACTTTTAAAGAAAAGTACATTTTGTTTTGATGTCGTTAAAATTGAAGTATTTTGTTTAAAGAAGACATTAGATATGTCCAATATCAGTGTTGAAGATTTAAAAAAAAAAATTGTTTACATTTTGTTACTGAAGATTTTGGCTTTGAAATATTTTATTTATAGAATGTATAATATGTGTTCAACATTGAACAAAAACATCCCGGAAATCATATATATATATTTTTTTCATTTTATCGCAAAGATAATTTACATTGTTCTTAGTTAACGAAAAATTTCAAAAGCGAAACAAAAGCCATGTCTTTCTTGTCCAAGGGTAAAAAGGCTGATCTGCAAACTTTAGCCAGAGAATTACGCGTCGACGTAAATGCCGATGACAAAATAATTGATTTACGGGACAAAATTACTAAATGTAAATTAGTTACTGATGACCTGGATTTTGTAAAGAACACTTTAAACACAATTATTGACGAACGGAAAGAAATGGAAGAAGCGGAAAAAGTGGAAAAACAATTAGAAAATGAACGCATCGATAGGGAAACGCGTCGTCTTGCCGACGAACGTGCAATCGAACTAGAAAAACTAAAATTAGAGTCACAAAACCGCCCTAGGGATGTTGTAACACACAATCCCATGGACTTTGACCGGATGCTAGTGCTGGGCGATGTTGCAGATTTTAACATCGCGATATATCGCGAGTAAACATCGCGATATTCCGATACATCGCGATATTTCGATGTATTTTCTTTTCATTAAATCAAGGGTGTCCACCAAGGGGGAGGGGGTGGGGTAAGGCGCAAGGTCTGCAAAAGCATGAGTCACATAAAAACACAGAAGATTCATTTTAATTTCATATTTTGGAAGACATTCCCCATTTAAACAATGACCCCAGTCCACTGTGCATTTTTTGTGCGGGGGGGGGGGGGGGGGGGGTTAGAGAAGGGGTTTGACTCAAAGAAAGAAGTAGCAAGGTCAAGGTGAAGGGGAAACGTTTTGATTAGAGGATTCAGAGTCTTGGTTGTTTCTTTTCTTTTTTCTTTTGAGTGGAGAAGGAAAAACTAAAAAAAGGGAAGGACTAAAAAGTTTGTGTCCTAGAATTTCGGGGGGTATTTGTCCCGAAGGTCCCCACCCTGTCTACGGCCCTGCCATCGACATAATATCACGATGCTTAGCCATTGGCTGCGAGAAGCGATGCTTCGACTTCAGTCACCGAGTCATCATAAGCCGCGATGTATTCTCAAAGGCAGTTCTTTCGACGCATCGCGGTGTATCAGCGAGTAGTCTCGCCGAGTCATCCGCGATGTATCTGCGAAGGCTATTCTTCCGATGCATCGCGGTGTATCAGCGAGTAGTCTCGCCGAGTCATTCGCGATGTATCTGCGAAGGCAGTTCTTCCGACGCATCGTGATGCATCGCGGTGTATCAGCGAGCCCGGGAGAATCGCGAAGGCCCGAGCGTGCGCAATCTCGCCGAATCATTATGAGGCCGTTCTTCCTTCCGACGCATCGCGGTGTTTCAACGAACGCGGTCTTTCGCAAGCATCGTGGTTCGCTCAGACGTTCTGATGCCGTTGGAAACATCGCGGCGCATCACGATGTATCGTGATACATCGCGTTTCACCGGGAATCGCGGTGTATCAGAAGAACAGTAAATATAAACACCGGCGTGGCGATGATTGCTTGACACCGGTGTTTTGCGATGTATCGATGTATCGCCCAGCCCTACCGGATGCGGATTGATTTTAAAAATGTCTTACCATTATTCAACCCTGAAAAAGACGATATGTCATTATTTTTAACAATTGTGGAGAGACAAATGAAGCTTTTCAATGTTCCAGAAAATTTGTGGGTCTCACATTTAATCGGAGTACTTCCAACCAATATAGAAAAATTAATTGCTCGAGAACTGGAAGACCTGTTTAAAAATTATTCACATATTCGGAACATTTTATTGCAAAGATTCAAATTAACTGCCAACAAATTTCGAACTCTTTTCAGAAAACATCAAAAACGGGATAACAGTACGTGGAAAGATTTTTATTTTGAAATCAGAAACTACTTTGAAGGCTGGTTAGATGAATTACAAATAAACGATTTCGAAGGTTTGCAGGAACTCATTATCTCGGATGAGATTAAGAAAAAATGCCCCCCAGATTGTAAAGAACATTTTCTTGATGATTGGGAAAATTTGACGAATCCCCTCAAACTTGCAGAAAAACTTGATGCATATGAAAATATACGGCCACCCCGAACAAAACCCAATTCATCTTCCACAAACTACAAAACGAATAAACCGATGCATAAAATTAATCAACATAACCAAAGTTACCCTCAGAGACCAAAATCGCCAGAAAAACGATGTTTTTTTTTGGGACAAATAACCACATAAGTACAGACTGTTATCATAAACAAAAAGGAATACGTTGTTTTCGTTGCGGTGAATTAGGGCACAAATCACTTAATTGTGCGAAACCTAAGGAAACAATCGCTACAAACGGACAATCGGTTGTAAATACAATTAATTCTCAGAACTTACTCTTGAAAAATGCTAAAATTTGTTCTCTTAATTTAATTTCATTAGTGGACACAGGTAGTCAAAAAACACTTTTGAAAAGAAGCCAGTATGAAAAAATAAAAAAATTGGTAAAATTAGACCAAACAAGCATATCTTTGACCGGTTTGGGGAAAATGTCTATCAAACCATTAGGATATTTTAGAGCGGACATTGAAATTGACAATTTCAGATGTACCACAGATATTTTTGTCACAGAAGACAATTCCATTTGCTTTGACTTAATTATTGGCATTGATGTTATCCAGCAGGGAGTTCTAAACCTTTCACCAAATGAAGTATCATTTTCAGAGCTGAAGAGTGAACCCGAAAATTTTTTTGATTGATATGGTTAATGTTTTGGATGATTCCGAAATTAATTTAAGTCACTTGACCGAAGAAAAATTGCGTTTTGAATTACTGTCCTTAATAAAGACGTATGTTCCCAACAAAACTAAATCCATCGATGGGAAAATGAAAATTAATTTAACTGATGAAACCCCGATTTTCTCTTCCCCTCGACGGCTACCACCCGATGAAAAAAAGGTCGTGGAAGCACAAGTCGAAGAATGGTTAGCAAAGGGAATCATTCGCGAGAGCTGTTCGGACTTTTCTTCTGCTGTAGTTCTGGTGAAAAAAAAAGATAACACGTCTAGACTTTGTGTCGACTACAGACGCCTAAATAAGAAAACAGTACGAGAACATTTTCCGTTGCCCGTAATAGATGATGTAATCGACAAATTACATTCCGCAGAGGTATTCACAACGTTAGATCTTAAAAACGGTTTCTTCCATGTAGATGTAGAAGAAAGTTCTAGGAAATACACATCTTTTGTAACTCATGAAGGGCAATACGAATTTTTAAAATGCCCATTTGGTCTCACAAATTGTCCCAGCGTCTTTTCTAAATATGTTTATAATGTTTTTCGTCAATTATTAAAAGATGATATTGTTATAATATATATGGATGATCTCATAATTCCTTCCAAAACTGAAGCTGAAGGTATAGAAAAATTAAAACTTGTTCTGAAAACCGCGTCAGAATATGGTCTAGAGTTAAATATCAAAAAATGTAATTTTTTGAAGAGAGAAATCGAATTCTTAGGGTATAGGATTGCTAATGGTGTGTTGCGTCCTTCAACGCTTAAAACTAAAGCTGTAATGAATTTTCCAGAGCCAAAATGCACTAAAAATGTTTTAAGTTTTCTAGGCTTGACTGGATATTTCAGAAAATTTATTCGACATTATAGCATAATTGCTAAACTATTGAGCGATTTACTCAAAAAAGAAACTGCGTTCAAATTTGACATTAATGAACGAAATTCTTTTAATGAACTTAAAAGAATTTTATCTTCTGAACCTGTTCTGTCTATTTACAACCCAAAAAGTGAAACTGAAATTCATTGCGATGCTTGTATAGATGGCTACGGTGCTGTTTTAATGCAAAAATCAATAGTAGATAATCAGTTACACCCAGTGTATTTTATGAGTAAGAAAACAACAGATACCGAACGCAATTACTCAAGTTATGAACTAGAAGTTTTAGCTGTCATCGAAGCATTGACAAAATTTAGGATTTATGTTTTGGGCATTCCATTTAAAATCATAACCGATTGCAACGCATTTAAAATGACTAAGGAGAAAAAAGAAATTAGCGCGAAAATCGCTAGATGGGCTTTAATGCTATCCGATTTCGACTACGAAATTAACACAGAAAAGGTACAAGAATGCGTCACGTTGACAGTTTAAGCAGAAACCCTATTTGCATGATTACACAAGATACTGTAACTCTGAAAATAATCCAAGCTCAAGAAACTGATGAACATATCAGAACAATTAAAGAAGTTTTAAAGTCGAAACCGTACGATAATTATTTAGTGAAAAATAATATTCTTTATAAATATATCAATGGTAATGATTTAATCGTAGTACCAGAAGAAATGCAAATGAGTTTAATTAAAACCGCTCATGAAAAGGGACACTTCTCGGTAAAACGCACTAAAGAAAACTTAAAAAATGAATTTTACATTGATAAAATTAAGGAAAAAATAGAAAAATGCATATTGAATTGTATTCCGTGCATATTAAGTAACCGTAAACGTGGCAAACAAGAGGGATTATTGCATCCGATAGAAAAAGAGGACTCTCCTCTGCACACTTACCATATCGATCACCTTGACCCGTTAGAAAGTACGCACAAAAACTACAAACATATTTTCGTTGTCATAGATGCCTTCACAAAATTTGTTTGGTTGTATCCAACAAAATCTACTGATGCAGCGGAGGTAATTTCAAAATTAGAATTACAAAAATTTACTTTTGGGAGCCCTTCTCAAATAATATCTGACAAAGGCCCGGCTTTCACTTCAAAAGACTTTAAGAACTATTGCGATCAAGAAAATATCAACCACATTTTCAATACCACAGGCTTACCAAGAGCCAATGGACAAGTTGAACGTCTGAACTCCGTTATAATTTCTGTCTTATCCAAACTATCAATTGAAAATCCTGCCAAATGGTATTTACATGTCAACCCTGTTCAGCAAGTTATAAATTCTACTTTTCAAAGAAGCATAAACACAACCCCTTTCGAGTTACTATTTGGAACTAAAATGAAGCACAAAAGTGATGTCAAAATTTCTGAACTTTTAAATTCCGAATCACAGATTGATTTTGTTAACAGTCGCGACGACCTAAGAAAAGAAGCGAAGAAGCAAATCTTAAAAGTCCAAAATGAAAATTGTCATACTTATAATTTAAGACGAAAAAGTGCTAAAAAATTCAAGCTTGACGACATAGTCGCCATTAAACGTACACAGCACGGTCCCGGTTTGAAACTAAAAGCAAAATTTCTAGGACCTTACAAGATTATTAAAGTGAAGAAAAACGACACGTACGATGTTCAAAAAGTTGGTTTCAATGACGGTCCAATGTATACAAGCTCATGTGCTGAATACATGAAAGCTTGGACGGAAGAAATCTAGCTCAATCTGAATTGAAGAACCATAAATTGAAAGAAGATTTTTAAGTTTACGATTTTTTTTTCTTTCCTTCCCTATGCGACTGACTTTATAAGAATAAAGAGTGTCATCACGACACTGAAGAAGAAAAAAAGAGTGTCATCACGACACTGAAGAAGAAAAAAGGGTGTCACCACGACACTGAAGAAGAAAAAAAGGGTGTCATCTCGACACTGAAGAAGAGAAAAGAGTGTCACCACGACACTGAAGAGGAAAAAAGAGTGTCATCTCGACACTGAAGAAGAAAAAAAAGTGTCATCTCGACACTGAAGAAGAAAAAAGAGTGTCATCTCGACACTGAAGAAGAAAAAAGAGTGTCATCTCGACACTGAAGAAGAAAAAAGAGTGTCATCTCGACACTGAAGAAGAGAAACGAGTGTCACCACGACACTGAAGAATAAAAAAAAGAGTGTCACCACGACACTGAAGAATAAAAAAAAGAGTGTCACCACGACACAGAAGATAAAGGAGATTATCGTCTTACAGAAAAGATGAGGAAGCGTGTTATCTCGACATGGAGGATTTAAAAAAAAAAAAAGTCACCCAAACAGCCAAGAAAATTAGATAGGCCAATCTATCAGACGAGAGCATCTGTCATGAGATGCATCATCAGAGACTCAAGTTTCTTGCAACAACAAAAAAACCTTGTTTTTTCTTGTTCTCTTGTTTTTTTTTTTTTTTTCTATTTTGTTCTTTCAGATTATCCTGACGTATGGGCCCTGTCGTAGGAAGCCCATTGCGAAGGCGCAATGCCTGTCAGCACGGCCGAGTGTAGGAGCCCAGACCGGGGTGCTCAGACTACCTTGAGATGGCTGGAAGAGCCGGCGCCACCGAGTATAACATATCCCACGAGTCTGCGGGACGAGCGGGAAAAAGAGCCAAGGAAACGAGAATGGACGGACGCGCTAAAAGGCCGCCCGAATAGTTCGCTGTGAAAATGCTGTAGTTGTAGATGTAGAATTGATATTTGATTTCATAAATGTAAATAGCTGTTGTACATAGGTTCTAGCATTAATTAAAATTTCATTATGAGTGTTAATGCGAATCGTTCGTTGAGTGACAGTGTCAAGATCAGAACCCATCGAATCCCACATCATTTGATTGTAAAGCCAGAATAAAAAATAAAATATTTAAAAAATTAATTTAAAAAATAAATCTAACAGACATTTAAGGCTCGGCAAATCAAGATATGCACTCTCTTCTTTTCCTTGACAATTCCAAACACAATTTTAAATTCAATGCTGGGCATTTTAATATTACCTTCAAGAGTAAGATTTTGAGGCACCATCTTGCAGTTCCAAAAATATGCTATATAGAGGGTGAGTCTAAACTCTTGGGAAAAACTTTAAGGAGTTGTTAGAGGGGAGGCTAAGAAGCAAAAATCACAAAAGGAATATATGATCGCAAACATAATGCGGACTTGCTACGTGCACACAAAGCCAGAAACTGATGAATGCAAAACAGATCACAAATTTACTACAGAAATACAATTTTACTCAACATTTTAGTTTGCAAGAAATGTTTAGAACAGTTGCAAAAATTAGAGTCTTTAATATCTCTAATACACGCAATGTAACAAAGGCGCAGTAATCAATGAAACTTCGTCAAAATGGCTTGTTATTGTATATTTACGGTATCTATGATATAAGAGGAGAAAGTATTTTAAAAATCACTTAAAAAAACAAAAGCAAACCAGGATAGTTAATTTAAAAATGTACTGATTTCTATGTTATTTCCAATTAATTTTGTTGTTAAATGTTTTATTTCAAAGTTATGTGTCATTTATGGATAATATTGCAGCATTTTTTCCTTTTTTAAATTGTATTTATTCAGTTTTTTTTTTTTTTTTTAATGAAGCATTTTGAAAATTTCAAATTATATAATAGTTAATTCACTGATCCAGTAACACTCCTTACTTCACCAACAATGAAACTCAGGCCATAGCATGATAATTTGATACTATTTTTGGTAATGGGGGCGGACTGGCCAGGTCGGCTAATTGGGGATTCCCTACTGGGCCAACCGCTGAGTGAACCACTTCAAGCAATTTTTTTTATTGAACATAATACATTTAAGCTCCCATCTAACATTTTTTAAAATGTTACAATTAAAAAAACAAACAAACATGTAATTTGTTTACTCTATGTGAAAAAAGCGTTTAGAAACAGGTTGATTTTTTTCCCTCCTAAGCAGGGGGCCAAAGTAAATAGCCGAAGTCCAGATGTGCGAATGATTTCCTCTCTTATCAACTTTCTCTCTAGTTTTTAGAGCCCTGTGAGCCATGACTCCCACATTGTGGAAATGGGAGGGGACAGAGAAATTGGGTTCGGAAGCGGCCTGAAAATGGGCCCGGGATGAAAAAGGAGCATTAAAAACTTATATTTGTACGTCTACTAACAAAAACTGAAGGGGTTTGCATCATCAGAAAAAGCGGCCTTGACACTTCTATAAATGTGCAGACCATGTTTTGGGGTGTTTATAAATGAGCTGGGGCATGCAGAGGAGAACACCTGTTGTCCCGGTTCCGAGCCTGAAGGGTGCCCGAGATTTTTCAAAAGAGGGGTGAAATATATGTAGAAGTAAACAACATGAAGGGATCCCCGTAAAAGTCATTTGTGATGGGCCCCAAAATTTCTGTGCACAACCCTGTACATGACAATCCTTTGAATATCAAAAAAACTGCCTGAAATGAGCACAGCTTCTCTCCCCGTTCTCATGCAATTTTCGTCAAACAGCCAACTTGATACATACAAAAAAGGGAAATGAACTGAAACCTTCAATTAGTGACCCCAGCTGAAGAAGTGTTGAAATGCTACACCGTCAAACCCGGGAGTAAAGAGATAATTAACGTTTTCTAAATGAAAACAAATAATCATGAAGCCAGCACCCCCAAAGGAAAGCTAAGAATTTAAATAAATTTATTAAATTGCATACTTTACGCATCTTTCATGAGAGCAAGGGCTTTACACTGCCGCGGGCAGGTAAACGGTAGTATTTGCAGAAATGAGTTTTCGAGGGAGATGAAGAAACGTGCTTTGGATTCACTACTAACAATCAGGAAATGCTGGAATTGAACATTTTTTTCGCGCTTTTTTACAGCGGAAGCCAAATAAGGAAGCTTGTACAATAAAGATAACGTACAATAGATGAAAAAAAAATCAAAATTTGCTGTTCGGCTCTTTACCTGCCTAAGGCAATATAGTCCAATCGGTTACAAAAGGCATGATGATGGTTTTGCCCTACCCATGTTTTTAATTTCACTTTGAAGCTTTAAGCTACTGTTTTGCCCAACTTCCCCGGAACTGAAAATAAAGCAGTGTACTTAATTTGACTAATTTTCCACCAAAAGTTTCACTTCATGAAACTAAATATTTATGCAAAGCTTCAATGAAAATTTCAAAAACTTGCAGCATTTCATTTTGTTTTAGTACTTCAAAAATCATGTTAGTCATTCTCTCAACCAAAATCAACAAATTGTTTTAGTACTTCAAAAATCATGTTAGTCATTCTCTCAACCAAAATCAACAAATTGTCAACTAGTTTTGAAACAAATTACTACTGCTACTTGACAGTCACCAAAAAAATTCACACTATGATTTTAGAACTTGAGAGAAAACGAGGGAATTTTGATTCCATTCTTAAAAAGGAGAGTGAATTTACTTCTTACCTGCAAAATAAATTAACTGAAGAATGTTGCTTCATTGATATTGAGGGTTTTCTTCCAGAAAAGGGAATTCCAACAATAAAGCGAAATCCTGATAAATTATCTCGTGATGGTGCAAGGCTGTTAAATTCATCATCCAAACAGTTTGAGGTGAATGTCGACTACGGTATTTTGGATACCACAATTGCACTACTCAATGTACGATTCGTTGCAAATGAACCACTTTTATAAGACATTGCTTGGCTAGATTCTACTCGCTTTCCTGAAGTTAAATTCCTAGTAGAAAACGTAACACAAAATGTACTGTGTACTTTATCGGATTTTGCAAAAGTAGGCAAAAATCACTTACGTTCAAACATTGGACAAGATCTTCTAGAGGACTATATGCTGATTCATGTCAAGCGATCATTCAATTACGCCTATGATAAAGTGATTGACAGTATAGCTTCCAGTTCAGCAGAACTGTCTCGTTTCTCAACGATTGAGTGAAATTAATTTCTTTATTTCAATGCCCAAATTTTACAGCTCAACCTTTTTGAGTCATTTCACGAAAAAACCACAACTTTGTCCCACACGTGAAAGCTTATCTATTTTATCAAAAAGGAATAATTTTAAAATGCAATGAACAATTTTTTTAAAAAATAGATCACATACGTTTGCGAGTCTTTAAGCACCAAAATTTTGTTCATTACCCTCCTAAATTATTATTTTTAATGACATAAATAAGCTGTCATGCCATTGACAAAACATTTGTTTCTCCGTGGAATGGTGTTATTGTACCATATATTCATGTAATTTAAATACAGATTAAAAACTTTAAGCATTTTAAGTGCCAATTATTGTTTTTCTTTCCTTTTTTTCAATTTGAGTTCTTATCGTCACACTCGTCTCTAACTTGTAATAAATATTTAAGCTTTGAAGTATGGTGGGAATAGAGTCAATGTAGTTTTGCTTATATATAGAAATAGTATTTATTTATTTATTTTTTTAATTCACAATGGTGGGCCAAAATATGATTTTGCCGACTGGGCCAAAAGGTAGCCAGTCCGCCCCTGTTTGGTAATGTTTGACATGCAGGGAAATGCTTTATTTTGACAAGGCTGAACTGGATCTGACAACTTAATTGTTTTACTGGTACAACTTATACCAGGTTATAAAAAAAGATTTGGGAACTGATGTGATATACCCCACCCTTGGCGACTTTTTCCTGTTGGCGCCAAGAAAACGATGTATGACGACATACAGGGGCGTAGCTAAGGGGGGGTTTTGGGGACAAAAACCCCCCCGAAACGTTAGTCTCAAAAAAAAAAAGAGAAAAAGAAGAGAGATGAGAAAGAAAAAAAAAGAAGAAAAGGAAAAAAATTCCAAGCGATTATATATATATATATATATATATATATATATATATATATATATATATATATATATATATATATATATATAATATATATGTATGTATATATATATATGTATATATATATATATATATATATATATATATACATAATATATATGTATATATATATTATATATATATATATATATATATATATATATATATATATATATATATATATATATATATATATATAATATATATGTATATATATATTATATATATATATATATATAATATATATATGTATATATATATATATATATATATATATATATATATATATATGTATATATATATATATATAATATATATGTATATCCCCTTGAGGACCAGCGCTCGGAAAACGAAGCGCAGCTACGGGACCGAACGTTCTGAAATGGAACGCCGCCATCGGCCCGAGCATTTACAGCAGTTAAGCCTAACTGGACAAAAATATTCATATAAAATCAGCATCTCAAAATAATGGCTTGAAATTTTAATTTTGCTTAAACAATGTACTACTGATTACTAATTATTAATATAAAGACTATTACATTGTTAGAAGGAAGTAAAATAAGTAGAATACTAAAACTTTAACCATGTGCACAAAATTAAATGATATGTGCACAAAAACAAAGTCGGAGTTTGACATCGTGAGTGTGGAATCAAAGAAAAAGAAATGTAGCAAAAAAATATGTTCCTTATGTAATTTTGATTAAAACAACTTAGGTCAACGAATTTAAACTAGTTATATTTCATACGCGACAAGTCTCAAAACTGCTTCATAATTCACTCGAAAACATTCCCTTTTACTCACTTTGCTAATTATTTTTATTGCAGTTTTCTATCCCCAAATGAAAAAGAATAAATACAGAAGAACAATATCAGAAAGGATTAAAAAATAATCATAAACTTCAGGCCTCTTGAAATCATTCCTGTACTCTCATTGAACGAGGAATTCCAAAAGTCTGGAACACATACGCAAAAATATTTTAACCTTCCTTCCCTCCCCCATAATTTATTCAGCTAGATGTATATCTCTTTCAATTACTCGTAAAAAAAAAGAGAAGCAAAGATATAAACAAGAGCAATTGAGACCTCATAAATCGTATGCGCAGAGCAGTGATTCAATGTTGTTTACATAAAAAAAAATCTATCCCATTGAGAGGCCCAAATAAGAAACTAAAACGTGTACATGAAGGTCAAATACCATGTGACTCGAATATGATTAAAGTTATAGCCATTTAGCGCCATCTAGTATCATTTAAGTATTCAATTCAATCGTTCCATTTCGAGAAAGCATATACGTGACGCTGGGACTACAGCGTAGATCAGAGCGCGTAGCGGATAAGTGACGCTGGGCTGATAGGAGAGGAATCGTTGCGTAGCGTCCGCGTGACGCTGGGTGCGAACGGGATATATATATTATATATATATATATATAATATATATGTATATATGAGTCGCCTATTTTCAAAACCGGCCAAGTGCAAAAATTCTCGATTTTCATTTTTTTTATAAGTTCCACTCAGTTTTACTAAGCGCTATGGTAACTAAAATTTTACGTTCAAAAGCGGCCTTTTTCAATGATAAATTAACATGGAAAGATTCGGTTAAGTTTCAAAACCGGCCAAGTTGGGTTTCTCATATAATCCGCTTGGAGCGCCCTTCACACAAACAGTCTGCACCTGTCTGTTGCTATAGTAACGAGACATGTCTCATTTCTTCGAGGGCAGTTGAATAATGGTTAGAGCTTTAAATGCGGTATATTGGCTTAGATTTTTTTCTTCGGGGGGGGGGGGGAGGCTAGGATTTCTTCCTCGCCTCCTCCCCCCCCCCCCCCCCCCCAGAAAAAAAAAATCTAAGCCAATGTACCGCACTTAAAGCTCTAACCGTTATTCAACTGCCCTCGGAGAAATGAGACATGTCTCGTTACTATAGCAACAGACAGGTGTAGACTTTTCGTCTGTGGCTCTAGAGAAGTAAGGTTATTTGAGTGAGTTTGAGGTTTGTTTTTAAAATCTTTTATGGAAGTCAGTTTTTTCAGTGTTTCATGTTTTTTTTCTTGATAAAGAAAAATGGAAGTGAATCCGCAGTGTGTTGAACCAGCCTTAGCACGGAAAAGGGTTCGAAATGAGAGCTCTTGGCAACGAAGCAAGGAAAAACGAATGCGATACAGTGATCCTGGATTACCCTTAATGCCAAACTGCAAACATGAAAATAAAGAAGTTTACAAGTGTGCAGATCTTCGCCGGGAAGATGTATCGGTGTTTCATAATCGTTTCTATTCGCATAAAACTAAAATCCTGCAAGATGCCTTCATACTAAAATATGTGATCGCTGATGACCCGTCCCGGAAGTCTAAAACTTTCCTAGACAGAGAACCAAAGATGTTTTTTGGGAAATTCTTTGTGCCAACTCCATCTGGAACTCAACTAAGGGTATGTCGACAAACGTTTTTACGAAGTCTAAACCTTAAAAAGCATCGGGTTCAGGGAATAATAAAGAGACATAAATTAAGCGGCACAATGCCTTCAGAGGGTCGTGGTGGCGACCATAAATCTGCAAATAATCGCGACAAACTTTCATCTGTTAAAAAGTTTATTGAAAAACTGAAATGCTGCGAGTCACACTACTGTCGGAGTAAAACTGTTGCTCGCATGTACCTTCCATCCGAGTTAAGCGTACAAAAACTGTGGAAAATGTATGAGGCGGAGTGTAATGAGGAACAACATGTTAAGGAAAGTTATTTTCGTAAAATATTTAATACAAATTACAATTTGGGTTTCGGTACACCTCGGAGTGATGTATGCTCAGTTTGCACCCAGTATAATGAAAAAATAAAAGCGGAAAAACGTGAGAACGAAAAAAAAGTACTAGCCTCTCTGAAACAAGTTCATTTATTGAAAGGAAAAGCTTTTTATAAAAAACTTAAGGAACGTCGTCCTGATTTATTGACCATTTCTTTCGACTGTCAAAAAAACCAAATGTTGCCTCGGCTCCCCGACCAGGCGTCATACTTCAGTAGGAAAATTCCAATGTACAATTTCACCATTGTTCAAGGAGATTCAAAAACTCCTCTCAACCCCAGCAACGTATTCATATACGTGTGGAATGAAACTGTTCTACCCAAAGGATCCAACGAAATCGCCTCAGCCGTTTTCCATCGCTTGGTTAACACAGATTTCACTGGAATTAAGAAATTGAGGTTAGTCGCGGACGGATGCGGCGGGCAAAATAAAAATTCAACAATAATAACGATGCTACACCACTGGCTGATAAAATTTGCCCCAGAAGACATTATTATTGAGTTGCTATTTCCAATGGTGGGACACTCTTTCCTCCCACCTGACAGAGTCTTCGGATTTATAGAACGTGACTTAAAAAAATTAGAAGTCATAGTGCGCCCTGAGGAGTTTGTCGATATTTTTAAAAATTATGGGACTGTAGAGCAACTTGGCTCTGATTGCCTTGTTTACGACTGGAAATCGGAGTGCAAAATTATAATGAAACCTCCGCAAAGCTGGCATTTTAAATTTGCACCCACGAAACGCTTTTTTCTTAAGAAATCTGGGAATCGGATATTAATAAAAGGAGAAGTAAATTATCAATCTGACTTGGGACAATATAAATCCATAACAAAAAAAAAATCAGAAAGCAGAGAACATTCGCCTCAACATCATTCCAACTGGGAAACCCATTGCTCCTGCGAAAATTAATGATGTACATAATTTGCTGTCAAAGCATTTTGGGGACAATTGGAGGTCATTAAATACCCTTAAGTTTTACTCAGAACTGCGCCCACACCAGGATGATATTATTGAAGAAAATAACGAAGACTGTCACGAATTAATTATCGATCCAGATGAAGAAGTAAGGGGTTGAGTTTCATTTTAATCGTTCTTTATTATTCAAGTTTTTTATTTCCTTATCAATTTGCATTACTTCTGGGATTTTTTTTTTCGTTCTTGAATAATTTTTTCAGTTTGTAAAAGAGTTTATGAGGCAAAAGTATTGTATTAATTTTTTGAGATATATATTGTACTTAAATATATTTACTTTAATGTTTTCAGTTTATTTATTTTAATCGTTAACCTAATAGTTGAGTATCAAAAGTGGCCAAGTGACATATTGAGTTTCAAACCCGGCCAAGTGCAAATTACTTTTCTTAATTACCATTAGTTAATTTTATTATTTTTTAAATTAATCTTTCAGTTTGAATATACTAGGCTAGAAGTATAGATAGAACCACAATTGATACACCACAATTGATTGATATAGTTGTAATAAGTTTTTCGGCCCTCCTGAAAATTTTAAATCACTGCACTAGGCCGTTTTTGAAAATAGGCGACTCAATATTATATATATATATACATACATACATATATATATATATATATATATATATATATATATATATATATATATATATAATATATATGTATATATATATTATATATATATATAATATATATGTATATATATATATATATATAATATATATGTATATATATATATATTATATATAATATATATATATATATATATATAAAAGAAGTAACCCCCCCCCCCCCCCCCCCGAAAGTCACGTCTAGCTAGGCCACTGACGACATATGTCATACATCGTTCTTAGCGATGCTTTTTTAGCGCCAACAGGAAAAAATCAGATAAAAAAACATGATCAAAGCACTTCAGAACACAATATATATAAAAACAACATAAAAGCACAACAAAAAACATCACGAATATATGCTTCAAAAATGTACAGGGCCGGGGTTTTTTGTAAACATATTAAAATACAATGAAATAAATTATTGTATTAATTACAAGTCGAAATTAATGCATTAATTTTTTTTTCATCATTTCTCCGGGATACGAGCCCTCGGTCTCATAGTACTTTCGTAATGAGACCTCGGCTCGCCGGCCCTGCCTCGGTCTCATTACGAAAGTACTATGAGACCTCTGGCTCGCCAGGTTATCCCTCCGACTGTTAATATACATTACAGTCGGAGTATGGTCAGTTATGTATATTTTCATGGAGACACCCAAGGGTGGCTACTTCCGTTCAGTATACAATAATGACACAGTTTTAAGTGTGAAATATGCACCATTATTGTGCAGATTTATTAATAAAATTCAGCATTTTTAAGAGTACAACCGAAAGAACTTTCAATTGTTAACATAAAATTCAGTACCTAAAGGAGGCACGTTAATAGAATGTCTAAATAATTCGTGGCATCGATAAGAATTAACTTTTAGAACAAAATAACCGTACTATTTCTGTAAAATTAATTTACATACAGTAAAAATAAAGTTAAAAACTACAAGAACCCCTCAAGGATTTGTTGTACTGGGATTTATGTAAGATTCGAATTAAAGAATTATTCGGATCAAAGCAACTGATTGATATGAGATTGAACCAAGATTTGCGCTTACCTGAATTTATTCTCGTTTGAGACATCCTGTACTGGCCTGGAAAGGAAGTATTTGGCACATCGAATGGACTTCGAGAATGATTACACGAATTTAATTTCTTTCGAGTTTAATTGGAGATTTAAGACTACATGATTCGATTTATATGAAGACCAAGCGGTCTCAGCGTGCTTACACAGACATCCGAGAACACATGACTGAAAGTTTATAGTCTCTCTTACGCGCTAGTTGACTTCAGCGCCCTCTATCAATGTTTTGTCCGAAACATCTTCCGGGGGGGCACAGTCACTAATCGGCAGCAGTCGTATACGTCCTACAGCTCTGGTGACCTCTCCTGTGGCGGTTCGGATGCTGACCACTCGGGTGATGTCATCCTTCCCTGGAAATATTCTGGCGATTCGACCTAGGATGAATCCTTGGGGTGAAGCTTTGTCTTCTACCAAGACCATTTGTCCCAGTTGCAGTTGACGCCCTGCTCTGGTCCACCGAGTCCTGGGTTGAAGTGACTGCAAATAATCCTTGGACCACCTTCTCCAGAACTGCTCTTTTAGCTGTAATAACAACCTCCATCTGGAATAAAAACTAAGATGATTATTAGCGGAGTCAGATTCTGGGATTTCCAATAGAGGTGACCCGATCAAAAAATGACCAGGGGTAAGCGCTTGGAAATCGTTAACGTTGGTAGATAGAGACGTCAGTGGGCGTGAATTTAGACATGCCTCTATCTGGCAGAGGAGAGTACTTAGCTCCTCGAAATTTAGAAGCGCTCCTCGAGTGATTTTTACCAGATGACGCTTTGCTAACTTGATGGAAGACTCCCATAGTCCCCCGAAGTTAGGCGCGTACGGTGGAATGAAGTGCCACGTCACGTTTCTCGAAGCACAATAGTCTTGCACAATTGGGTCTTTGACCATTCTTACGAGTTCTTTTAGGTACGACGCCGCACCTACGAAGTTCTTCCCGTTGTCCGAATGCATATGAGTTGGTAGACCCCGACGAGCCACAAACCTTCGAAAAGCTGCTAAAAATGCCTGAGCAGACAAGCTGGAGACTAACTCTAAATGAACGGCTTTGGTGCTGAAGCACACAAAAAGGCATATATATGATTTGAATTCGCTCGCCTTGCGAATATGCTGACATTTTGTTATAATTGGCCCAGCGAAGTCAACTCCAGTGTTTTCGAACGCCCTTGAAGGTGTAATTCTAGATGCTTGTAAATCGCCCATTAGTTGAGTGGGCGGTCTAGCAGAATACCGGAAACATCTTATACACATACGAAGGAATTTTTTAACTGTTGATCTTCCATCTATTATCCAGAATTGTTGACGAATTAATTGGTTTCCGCTTGAGGGTGGATTGGCTATCCAACTTAAAGTGATGGTTGAGTCACACCATAAAAAGGTTTTCTCATTACTGAGTGACAGTGTTTTTTTTTTGATAGTGTTCACCAGTTCTGCGAGCAATAATGCTCCACATAACTCCAGACGGGGTAAAGTCAATGTCTGGACTGGTGCAACTCGCGTTTTTGCTGCCACGAAAGATACGCGCACAGTCTCAGAAATAGCACGGATGTAAACCACTGCTGCGTACGCCTTTGTGGAAGCATCGGAGAAACCATGTAGCTCAATTGTTGTGGCTTTAGCGCATTGCAAATACCTAGGTGCAGAGATATCCTGTAAGACGAAACTTTGAGACTGAAAGGTTTGCCATTCTTCGAGCAGATAATGAGGTAAAGAATCATCCCAACCTATTTTAGTTTTCCAAATCTCTTGCAACATTATTTTCAGTTTAATGGTGGCAGGTGCGATAAGACCAAGTGGATCGTATGTTTTAGCAATAACGGAGAGTAATTGACGCTTAGAATTTACATGTTCTGTAAGGACTGCCCGAACCCGAAGACTGTCTTTAGTTCCATTCCATTCAAGACCCAAGACTTTCTGATTTACGTCATTTTGAAAGGAATGGGTATCGGTAGAAGCTCTCATGTGATCAGGAAGATTCTCTATTACCTCCGGGTAATTGCATGACCATTTGCGCAGAGGGAAACCCCCACTTTCCATGAATTTTATCATTTCGGGTATTATGGATCTTGCTTCTCCAACAGATGCAGCACCGCACAATAAGTCGTCGACATAAAAATGAGTACGCGATAATTCTGACGCAATTGGAAAATTTTCCTTTTCATCGTCACATAGTTGATGGAGAGTACGTAGAGCTAAGAATGGCGCTGCTGACGTACCGTATGTCACTGTGTTAAGACGAAATATTTTTAGAGGTTCATCTTGATTATTCCTCCACACTATTCTTTGATAATCTTGATCTTCCTCAGCAATACGAATCTGACGATACATTTTGGCGATGTCAGCCACAAAAGCAACGGGATAGGAACGAAATGTTATCAAATTGCAAAATATGTGAGTCTGAAGTTTAGGTCCAGTAAGAAGAATGTCATTTAGAGAATGTTGATTAGAGGTTCTAGCTGAGGCATCGAACACTACGCGTAATTTCGTGGTGGTGCTATTTTCATTAACCACACCATGGTGAGGCAAATAATAGTGAGGGACCTTATGGACATCTTCAGATTTTACGACACTCATATGATTAAGTTTCTCATACTCCTTCATGAATGTGACATATTGTTCCTTTAACGCGGGATTTCTATCGAGTTTCTTTTCTAGGAGATGAAACCTTTGATGCGCTTGGGTTTTGCTTTCTCCTAGATTCGAATTTACTTTTATTGGGAGCTTTACAATATATCTTCCATTTTCATCTCTTTTAACGGATTTTTTAAACAATGTTTCCGCGAGTTCATCATCTTCAGTTTGAATTTCTTGGATGGGCACAGACTCCACGGTCCAGAATTTTTGTAAAGTCTCATTTAATGACACAGTAAGGTGGGACACAGATTTCCGATCACTGTGGCAATGTCCGACTTTGCCTGCCAGCACATATCCTATTTCTGTTGGCAAGGCATCTGGTGTTCCGTGCTGACCTCGAAGAGGAGGGCCAATGATAAGACGTGTGGCTAGCTCAGCCCCTAGCAAAATGTCAATCTCTGATGTGTCATAGAATGTGGGATCAGCCAACTGAATCCCTTCCAGGTGAGGCCAAGAATGTTTTCTCAAACGGAAATTCGGAAGAGGTGAGGTTATTTGATTTACTACGAAAGCCTCAATTTTCAGAAATTTTTTAGAAAAGTGTGCGGAGAATTCAAAGGTAGTCGAATGAAGAGAAGTTTCAGCCATAAGGCCATTAATCCCTATCAACTGATGAGATGTGTTCTGAAAATTTAATTGTAAGCGTTCCGCACATTTTCGAGTGATTAACGAATTTTGCGATGCATTATCAATCAATAATTTACACTGAATTACCTCTCCCGAACTACCCTTCACATTAACTAATGCTGTTGACAAAAGTACACACATTGAGTTTTGCCCCGCATTATTAGACACTGCTGATACCGAATGGACAGGCTCTGGAGCCACAGTATACCTATGCAACAAAGTATGATGGCGCAAAGCGCAACATTTACATGTGTATGAAAGTTTGCACTCCGATTGACTGTGATTATCCCTCAAACAATTTTCGCACAACTTGTGAGTTTGCACGACACCCCACCTATCCTCAAGGGGCATATTATTGAATTTTGGACATTTGAATAACTTATGATTTTGTTTGCACACAACACAGATAATTCCTTTCTCTACAATTGTACTATTTACAACTGGCTTACGGAATCGATTTGAATTGCCCATTTTATTTTCCCGATTATCCATGGGTTTACGGTTTGAAATGCTACTATCATTTCGACTTTCCCTTTTGTTTTCCAGACTTCGCGCTTCCTTTTCCATAAACGACTTAAAACTCTCTAGACTTGGTATACTGTGATTATCTAAAGTCAATTCCCATCTTTGTCTAACCAACTCATCCAATTTGGAAAGCATGAATCGAATTATCATTAAGTCACTTAGAGCGTTAGACTCCAAACCTAATGTTTTTAGATTTCTGACTGCTTCATTGCATCTATCTAACAACTCCAGTAGACCTTTCGAATTATCAACCTTTGTTATTTTAGACGAAAACAAGTTATTTATTTGAGCTAAGGCTAAAATGCGTTTGTTTTCAAATCTCTGACATAAAATATCCCAACAGTTTTTTAAGTTCTCTCCTTGGAGGGAAAAGCCACGAATTAATTTGGCTGCACTTCCACGAACAGCTGTCTGGAGATATTGTAATTTTTCTAAGTCTGTTAACTGACTGTTGTCAAGAATAGCCGATTTAAATATTTCTCTAAAACTAATCCAATCCTCTGTATCTCCATAAAAATTCATCAAAGTCATTTTCGGGAGTTTAAGAGTTTTTGCTTCCGGATCATTTCTTACCTTCTGATCAGAGGATCCCGAGTTCTGTGATACAAAGATTTCGATTTTAGCTAATGCTTCAAGCACTTGATCTGACGTTTGAATGTATTTATCATAAAACTCCTCATTATCTTTAATTAAAAGGAATGCTGATTCCAAACCCCCTGCTAAATTATCCAATTTTGTTTTTATGCCCGTTAGAAATGCAATGTTTTCATTTTCCGAAATTAAAGTTCCGACTTTATCACAGTATCTAATACATTCTTTCGACAGAAATGTGAATTTAGACACCGCTTCACTCTGATTTTGCTTCTTTGATTTCGGCATATTAATGCTCAGAATCTTACTGTTGCAATATCTAACTTTTCAACACCAAATGAAAGAAAAATATTCCGCAAGGAAAAGAATTTTAAGTTTCGCCACTCACTACTCATGAATGAAAAAACCATAAACAACGCTAAGAATCCTAGTCAGACTGTGAAACATAACACATGGCGCCAGGGGCCATGAGGGGGGAAAACCAGATGAATCCGCAACGCACAACGAAATCAAAACGAAATGAATTAGATTTTCGCAATTTTTTGATTTATTTCTACTTTTTAATTAGCTTAATTACCCTCGAAAGCTCTCCGGACTGCGACGGACCACAATCTGTACTGGGATTTATGTAAGATTCGAATTAAAGAATTATTCGGATCAAAGCAACTGATTGATATGAGATTGAACCAAGATTTGCGCTTACCTGAATTTATTCTCGTTTGAGACATCCTGTACTGGCCTGGAAAGGAAGTATTTGGCACATCGAATGGACTTCGAGAATGATTACACGAATTTAATTTCTTTCGAGTTTAATTGGAGATTTAAGACTACATGATTCGATTTATATGAAGACCAAGCGGTCTCAGCGTGCTTACACAGACATCCGAGAACACATGACTGAAAGTTTATAGTCTCTCTTACGCGCTAGTTGACTTCAGCGCCCTCTATCAATGTTTTGTCCGAAACATTTGTAAAAACAAAGAATTTTGGAAGTGAGAGGTTTTTTTTGAACTCTAAAATAAAGAACTTACCTTTTTATATGGTATAAATATTCACACTCAGTCTAAAACAATACATCATATGACAATGGCACGTTACAGATACACACCACGTTGGAGTTAACTTTTAATTAACCTTCAAGTTTGAAGAAACTGGCATTTTCCAATGTTTTTACTTCAAAACACAACTACTGAATTTAAACTAACACAAAATAAGCATTCCTGTAAGGTATATTGCACGAAACAACACCACGTATCTCTCCTGCGTGAAACCCAAACAACCCAAGTAAACAAGTTTGAACAGATCTGTAAGATTGCCTTCGGGTTGCTAAACACAGGTTAGTTTGGCCAGGGATGCCATGCATAAAAAATTATCGCCTCATTGGCGAGAAAAATATTTTAATTTTGTGCAAAAAATTGAATGTCGCCAAATGGGGGGGGGGGGTATATCACATCTGTACCAAGATTTGTTTGCACTTTCAGCAGAATAACTGCTTGTTACTTTCTGTAGAAAAGAAAATTTTAAAATATTTCAATGCATCAGTGCATGCTTAAAATGGATAAAGAAAAGATAAAAAATACCAAAGCAGTGAACAGAATTAAAAATACTTACATTCAGTGCTTTATTCATTAACAAATTGTCAATATTGTCGGCATTTTATTTTCTGCACTTAATTACTCGGTTCCAAAATCAGAAAACGTTGTAGATAATAAACATAATATCCAAGACAGAAACTTCATCCTATATATTAAAAAATATAAGGTTATTTCACATAAAATATCATCTCAAAATCAGGGCCGTCACTAGGTCAAAAAACTGGGGGGGTGTATGCATTTGGTGGCCCTTAATTGTTCCAAATGCATGTTCCAATATGCAGAGAGAGAGAAGATTTAGCTTCTGGTTTAGCAGGGATAGTCATATTACTAGACCTTAGTACTAGCAATATAAATTTAATCCGAAGGATAATATTCAATCAGAAATATTAGTCAGATCGGGCTTCCTCCTGTTATTTTTTTGAAATTGAAGACATAAAAAACAGTTTTAGACTATAATTTAAGTTGGGGAGGAAAATGAGAGGAGATTCGATAGCCTCTCCAGATAATCCACCCCCCTCTCCCTCCAAATTTAAATTCCCAAAACACAGTCCTACGTTATATTTGACTACACATTGATAGGGGGTCCGGGGGTTCTCCCCCCGGAAATATTCAAGACTTATTTGAAAAACACGGTTTTAGATGATCTATCGCAATGTTAAGGGAGATTGGGGGCATTCCTCGATAACTTTTAAAACTTCAAACTTCAAGCTCGCAATTGTGAATTATTTCCGATTGTGATAGGTAAAGGGGGGTCCGGGGGCCCTCGCTGGGAAAAAATTGGAAAATTGTAGTTTGCAAAATGCAGTTTTAAACGATCTGTGGTGATATTAAGGAGAAGAGAGATGCAGGGGCCATCCCTTCGATATTTTTTGAAATAATAACCTTAAAAACGCGGTTGAAGGCTTTTTTTACTAAAATTGAGTGCAATGCCAGTTTTTTGAAACTAAAGTTCCGAAAACGTAATTTAAGCCAACCTTCAATGAAAGGAGGGGGGGGGGCGGAGTTTTGAAGGGGCTCGTCGCTCGTGCACAGAAATATTTCGTAATTGAAGCACTAAAAGCGAGATTTAAGAGGTTTTACCATGATGTTGGCAAGAGAGAGAGAGGGGGGGGGGCATTCTCTCGAAACATTTTTGATATGTAGAAAATGCAGTTTTAAAAGATTTTTGGTAAGGTTAATGGGTGGAGAGATTTAGAGTCCTCTCCTGGTAAATTTTCAAAAATGAAATTCAATTGCTGCAATCGTAGGCGATATTCAATACTGTAAGAGGGGTAGGGGGGTTGAAAGATCTCCCACGAAAAAATTTTTGAATTGAAGCCTTAACAATGAAATTTTTGAGGATCTTCGTTAATATTAGGAGGACAGGTTCGGGAGTTTTTTAAAATCAAAGTCTAAAGATGAAATTTATTCGACCGTGAATGATGATGAATGATTAATTGAGAGGGCGTTTTTCGGGGGTTACGTTGGGAGCACTATCGAGGTTTTTCGAAAATGCAGTTGCCCAACACAATTATTTGCTTGGATTTTCCATAGTAAAATTCTCAATTTCCAGCCCTATATTTTTGTTTTCATGAAATACAATTGTCTGCAGCCCCAGAAAAAGAACTTTTAACATTTTGAATGGATGTGGTTATTTTCTGTGATACCTTAGGTCTTATTTATTACACTTCATTTTATTTTAAATGTGTCTCATTTATCTCTTGATCAAGCTTTGATTTACTTGCAATTTTTACGTCCAAACATTTAGAACTTCTGGTGTAAGTATTCATCACAATACTTCGAATCTCTTTTAGCATTAAACTGTTTTTTTCCCTTTTCTCTGTTTCAAATATATTTCGGTAACCCATGCATTTTTCTCCACTTAGAAACGATTTTCAGGACAATATTTTTCATCAAAAAAATTACATATGGGAATGTTTCCGCGGCCCCTATGAAGCCATCCTATTTAGTTACTTATTTTTATTTGAAGAACCATGAAGCATGGTATTGTATAACAAGAGTCGCCGAGAGACAAGGCGTGCACGTTTTGTCGCCGGTCCTCCTTTCTATTATGCTAATTTTCTTTATGCACAATACTTTAATACTTCAATAACGCGGGCTCATATTTTCCGACTAGACAGACATACCCGCTATGCGGCCTAGGGAATAATGCACTGAATACTTTTGTTTTTGCATTAAAAAATGTTTGAAGCACACATTTCCGCGGCCCTTACTTCGATAATCTTAATAAAAGAGAATCATGGATGTTCCTAAATTGTATTTTAAAATTACATTTTTCCATTCCAATTTTACAGAAAAAATACTTTTTGTCACTATCATTTCAATTGTTCATTCAAATTTACTATTTTAATTTTAAAAAAAAACGACCAGTTTTCCTTTTTCTTCGTTTGCAGCATCGCTAAAAGGAAATTGGCGGCCCCACTTCTGAAAAACTGGAGGGATGTAGCAACCCCCCCCCCCCCCCCGGCGTCGGCCCTGCTCAAAATCATTAATGATGTTCAAAGAACAAGTGAAACAACTAAGAGTCAAATTGGCTGGAAAAATAGCAAAAGAAAAATTATGCTGGTACAAAGTTAGGTACTTGAACCTCTTTCACATATCTCAAAGTTTAATGGTGAAACTTTTAAAAATAAGGTTATGATAAATCAACAGTTTCATTTATATATAAAAAAAACTTTACAATTATTTTATACTCTCTAATTTTTCAGGTTATCAGCTTCAAAACCCTGTACTGGGTATCTGCTACATTTACAGTTTTGAATTCAGGACTTCTGCTTACAACATTCTATGACTTGAAGGGACAATTTTTTCCGAAGTATTGTCCAAAATGTTTCTTAAAAATAAAACTACCACTACCTGAGCTGTGAGCTATGCTCTAAATATATGTTTCTAAGAATTTAAATCGAAGAAACTAAGTTACAATTATAACTAAAAAATAATTAATATGACAATGACAAGTGATACTACAAAGGAAGTAAGTAACACATTTTTTAATTTAATATTTGCTTTCAAGTATATGTATTATTAGATCTAACAAATTTGAAAATATTTTTTTGTTTATGAAAATTTATACAAAAATTTTCCAGTTATACATATTTATATGAAAATGATTTTTTAACTCAAAATCTGTGACATGAATATGATGATACACAATACTGCTTTTTGAATCACTAAAAATTTTAATAACAGTATCAAGTAAAAATAAACTAACAAAAATCTTCAAATTTACAGCAATAATTGATACAGTGAAATCTCGTTACAACGAACTTAAAGGGACCATACTTCGTTCACTACAACAGGAATTTCACTGAAATGGAATTCAAACAATGCAGTGGCAATGAAATCTAGACTGAATATTTATTCACTGTATAAGGGGCATTCCAAGGTATTTTTGACATTTATGTAGAGTCCGTAAAGTGACCTTTTTTGCTATAACTTTTTAATTTACTGTTTGATTAGCATATTATTTTATTTTGATCTTTTCCTACCAACACACCAGCTAATATTAAAATAATTTGCAAATCAAACGGTAAATTAAAAAGTTATTGCAAAAAAAGGTCACGTTATGGACTCTACATAATGTCAAAAATACCGTGGAATGCCCCATAAGCCAAGAGGGTAACATTAGCCAGCTTTAATAGTAACTATATTTTTTTTTTAATTCAGAGAGATTTTTAAAAAATATGTTACAGTAGACCCTCTTTTTATGCGGGGATTACGTTCCAAGAAAATGCCATGTAAATTGAGGCCTAATAGTCGTGTTAAAATAGGGGTTAGGTTCCGTAGATAAAAAAAAACTACTTCATTCAAGTGATGACTAATTGTATAATAATATACCGATTACTATGCACAACATGCATAAAGAATGCATAAATTAATTTTGTGTTCTGTTTATAAAAAGGAGCTGGCAGTGATAGTCTTTTGACAGTCATTAAGAATTTTTCTCTATAATTCCTTGCAGAGCATTAACGCATCCATGACCACTTACGTCATTTCCATGATAGAATCTTCCTTCACGAATCACAAAAAAATCAGAAAGATCATTTTTATTGTCTAGGAATGGCTCAAAATTTTCAATGTGAATGTTTTTGGTTGTGTGTCACCGATGTCGGTATCCTCGTTGGTTTTGGCCGCCTTTGTGTCACCCCTAAAAGCTTTTCTTCCAGTGAGTTCTGATAGGTGTGAGTTTCATAATTTTACTTCTGAAAAGAGCTCTAGAACCAATCGAATAAAATCTCTCAAGCCAAGCTCCATTATTAGCTCGCCAAAATGCAGTTCATTAAGTATAATGTGCAGTCTTAAGAAGTTTGGATTTTGAAAGACGGGATAATTTTTATTTATTATCATTGCAGCATCTGCGTAAATTCGAAACTCATCCGCATAAAATAAAATACAGGTGTCAAATCTTAAACTGCGTGTAATCAAAACTGCTTAAAATGAACCCACGTAAAACGAGGGTCTACTGTATTTAAAAAACAAATGAAAGAAACAAACAAAATAAAGCCTATTATTTAAAAGTTAGCAGTTTTCCAAAAAAAGTGCAAATACCAAAACATTTTAGTACCAAAATTAAATTAACAATAAAGAAATTAAAAAAAAAAAAGTCTTTTAAAATACTCGAAATAACGTGCCTGAATTTGGGAAAAGCACCAAAACGATGAAATCTGAAATAATCAGTCGGATCTTCAAAAGCATTAATAAGTTTACAGCTAACACAAGCAAAAATTTTTGCTGACAGACAACTGGGGCTAAATTTTTTAAAGAGTTAGATAAATGACATCGTCAGGGAACACATGGTCCAGTGTTTGACATTAACCATAACAATGCAACAACACACGGACAAAGAATGAGTCTTGAGACAGGTCTGAGTCTGAGCATGGAAAGACCACGTTCGGTTAGGGACCGAAAGATTCTGACAGGGTGAAATAGTGCAATATCATCGCTTTTCTGTATGATTTTCTTATCGTTTATGCTGCCATATAGTGGATAAATGTACGAGTATCGATAAACAAATATTATAAAAATAAGGTTGCAAAGCCCTATTAATGGAGGTTCTCTTTCTTTCTTTTTTTAGTATTCAATTGCTCTTTATAATTAACAAAAAGATAAATATTCGAATAATTAAAATGGCTAATAATTTTGTTTACGGTAGAAAAAAAATGAAAAAATACTTTTTCATTTACGTGCATGATTATCTAAATTAGATAGTGCAATCTTATAAAGGAAAGAGAAGAAGAATGCATTATTTTTGGTTACTCTTGGTATAAATGGGTGAATAAATAAATTTTCAAATTCAGTAATATTTTAACATGATAAAATTCAAATTGCCTGCAATTGTTAGTAATAGTAAAAATATTCAAATAGACAAGAATAAGGTAGCATTATTAAAGGTTTTTTTCATTTGTGTTATTCTGAATAAGTACATTGCGCATTCACATGAAATAGACTTAATATATTTAACAGCTACGATTCATGAAAACAATAATTTAATGTTGAACGAAAAATTACAAACATTGAACGTTCTTGGGAATTATGGTATTTGTTACATTTGGAGGATGTAAAATTAATCCTCTGAACAAAAAAGTTCATGTAACCTCAACTGATGAAAGTATTCAATCAACTTCGCAAAAAAAAATTTTAGAAATGGAAAAAAAAAAGCATTAAAATAGAATTATTTTCTTTCCATTCATTTACTTTTTACAATTAGCATTCATATGAATTAATGCCAGGTGGAAAATAACTATTTACAATAGAATAAAAGTTATTAAACTAGTTTGTTGATAATCATATTTTTAAAAAATAAAAATGGTGCTGAAAAATGTCTGTTAATTAAAAGTGAACAACTAAAATTTTTGAATGAAAAAAAAATAAATAAAAATAAAATTAATTTGAATTTTGACCTCTTGAATTCAAATTATGTTTTTCGCAATCACGAGTGTGTGTGTGTGTATGTAGGCGTGTATGTTTCTGTGTATGGTGGGGGGGGGTGTTTGTGTGTAGGGGGTATGTGTAGGCGTGTGCAAGCATGTGTGTATGTGTAGGTATCTGTAATGTATGTGTACGTGTCTGTATATACGCGTGTGTGTGTATGTGTTTGAGTGTGTGTATGTGTGTGTAGGTGTATGTATGTGTGTGTTGTGTGTATATGTTTGTGTGTGTGTACGTGCGTGTATGCATGCGTGTAAGTGTAGGATATTGACGCAACCTGGAGACGGTTTTCGCTAGAGGAGCAGCATCGTGAGGTGACCGCCGGTCGACGGTGGTGTTGCAGAGGGTGCTGGTGGGAAAATAAAATCATAGGAACGCCAAAAAAAAAAAAAAAACAGTTTAATAGAAGCAATAAGCAGTCGTGATTGCTCAAAAAAAAAAAAAAAAATCAAATTCGTTTACAACAAATTTAATGATGATCATATCAGTTAAAAATATGAGTTTCAGTTTTACATCAACTACAGACAAAAACCCTCAAATATTTTACTCTGCAAGACTCTCATATGTTAAACACATTTCCTATGTTAAGATTCTATATGAAAATAGTTTTATTGTAATAATGATAAAGGTTAGAAATGACTACTTCACATCAGGGAATGTGATTTTTTAATTTTTTTTTAGTCAAAAAATTCGAATTTTTTTTATTCAATTTTTTTTTTTTTTTTAGTCTTGAAACATTTGTAGATATCAATTATCATTATTAATCTCTCAGTGCAAGTTCAGAGGCATAGTTCATAGCAAACTTTTATCATATTATACATATTTGTGCATAGCACAATCTAGAACTTTTCCCCCAGTCCCTTCTCTCCCTTTTTTCACGCAGTTTTCAAACAAAATTTTCTCTTTTTATTAAAAGAAAACTGTCACACATGATTTTCATACATATGATACATATGATAGAAGTTTTACAATGACAATTAGAAATCATTGCGTACAAATTTCGTCACCAAGGTTTCAACTCTAGTTGGTCCCCCACCCCCTTTTCCCCAGTTACTACCACCAATCATTCAACTATACTTCTAGGAAACATTGGTACTACTATATTTCCTAGAATTATAACTTTTTTCCTTTTTTTAAGATAAATTCTTAAAATTTGATAATTTTCTATGTTTATCAGTTCAGAGTCGACTAAAGTTCTGAAATAAAATCAATTGGGGGTGAATAAGGCAATTGTTAATTAATTAATAAATTAATACTTAAAATGATTGAATAAGTAAGCGAATTGAACTATGTCACTTTGTCCAGCATGCACTTGACTAATTTAAGAAAACGTTTAAAAAAAAAAGTTCTTGACTGACAACAAAATATTAAAATATGAGCAACATTTTTAATACTAATTTTGTTAATACTTATTGTTGACTGCTTGACAATCTTACTTAATGTTAAGCAGTGTTCGTTGATTTAAATCAGCTTGATTTAAGTTATGATTAAAATCATGATTTAAATTAAGTAATTTAGAAAAAAAACCGTTGATTTGAATCAAGAAATTTTTTTAAATAAAATCATTGATTAAAATCAGTTGACTTTATTTTTATTAATTTAATTTGAATTTTTAGAATGTATTGCTCTCAATGTAACTGCACTACATTATACAATATTAACTTCAACTTGCTAAACTACATCTCTTGCAATATTGCTTTTATTCCAAAATTACAATTCAGAAAAAAGTGTATATAAAAAATTGCATTTTTTCTTATAACACCTTGGCTTTAAGTAAAGTAATTAAGTAAACTTATTAAGTAAAGTAATTGTTTAACACATTATTTTACGCTAAAAATATACAAAATGATGGAAACCTTATCATTTAGCCAGGGGTGCCCACCAAGGGAGGGGAAGGGGTCATGCCGCAGACTGATCCATTGAAATTTTTAGGGGAGTTGTTTTTAGGAGTATTTTTTTCAATTTTGGGGAGCTCTTGATCAGGGGGGGACTTCGTGACATTTAGGGGGGGGTGTGCTCTTTCCCTTTAGGATGAGGGGCACCCCTTATTAAGCAAAGCGTAAAACAAAATCGCATCTTGTCTAAACGTTATAACGTTTTTATGAATCTTCAGAATTTATTGAATATTTAGAGAACTAATGCTAATTTTAAGAGTAAGCTGAAAGGTTCTTCAGTTCAGACTGCTTTATAATCAAGTTTTAACAATAGCCTTATTCACCCCAATTAAATCTATTTCGGAACTTTTGTCGACTCTAAGCTGATAAACATAGAAAACTGCCAAATTTTAAGATTTTTTTCTTCCAAAAGGTATGAAATATATAATAATAGGAAATAGTGGTACCACTGTTTCCTAGAAGTATAGTTGCAGGATTGGTGAGCAGCTGGGGGAAGGGGGGGGGCAGAGCAGCTAGAGTTGAAACCTAGTGGATGATAATCAAAATTTGTTCTGAAGGATTTCTAATTGTCATTGTAAAACTTCTATCATCATGTGTGACAGTTTTCAGTTTAAAAAAAAGAGAAAATTTTTCTTGAAAACTGCTTGAAAAAAAGGGGAGAAGAGACTGGGGGAGAAAATTGTAGATTACTATGCACAATGTACATGCACAGACATTTTATGATAAAAATTTATTGTGGACTATTCCTCTGGACTTGCACCAAACGATCAAAATTAAAATTCTATGAACATTTTTTTTAAATTTTAAACGCTAAATTTATTTTGAATCATACATTATTTGTGTTAAAACTAGTCTACTTATGCCTATTATTCAAACATAGCTACTGCCATGAAATGAAAATAGCTAAAAAGTTGCTGTTTCACCCAGGGCTGCGGAGTCGGAAGGAAAATGGCCGACTCCGACCCCGACTCCGACTCCTGGATTTTGAAACGCCCGACTCCGACTCCAACTCCGACTCCGACTCCGGATGTTTTTGATTTTTTCAATTGTATTTTTTCAACTCCCTCTCTCCCTTCAGGGGAAGGGGGAAAACCCCTAAACAGAGATTGAAATATTGATTCCTTTTCATGAAAATTTCGCATTTTGTTTTTTATTGTAAACCCAAGACGCATACAACGTTAGAAATTCAATTTCAAAATCAAATTTTCCAACAGTTACGAGTTAAGAAGTGAGATGACTTAAAAATCCCTTTTAAAAAATTTGAAAAGGATTATCTGCAATTTGCCCCCCTTTAATGTTTAACAAATAGATATTGATCAAATCGTGTGCTTTCAATTTTTAAAAGCTGTAACTTGAGAGAAAAAAAGCTTTTTTTTTTTCTAAATCCAAGTTCTTGAGAGGGGGTGGTTTTGCCTGGGTGACACCCATCAGGAAGATGGCACCCAAAGTTAATTTCAGAGTTTATAAATGCTTTAATTCTGAAAATTTTCGCGAATATATTTTAAATTATATTTCATCAATCAAATTTCAACGAAAATAGGGCACATATACATCAGGAGCTAATTTTACATAAAATGCGGCCGGTATACAAATTTGAACGAATAGCTTTTACTATACCTATATTTCTTCTTCGCTAAATTTTTAATTTAAATTTTATTGTCTGCTTTAGAATTAACCTTAATATTAAGATTTTAAGATTAGCTGCAATTATTGAGTGTTGCAATCAAGAAATCATTAACACTTATTTTGTTCCATACTTTTTAGTGAGAACCAAGCTTATAGAAATAGTCTTAATAAAGAAAAAAACATTAGATTATTTTTCATCGGATCTTTTGGATTCGTGCTTTCGCGCCAGAACGTTTTTGAATTTGTCGATCACCCTTAAACGTTTCAACCTTAGCTACGGGCCTCGATTTATTAATTTGTTACGTTTCTTTCGCTATTTTATAACTAAGATCGAACAAAACACAATATTTCTATTTTTATTTGAAAGTGATTACTTGAAAATGTTAGGCAACAAAACCGTTTGCTGACAGTCGCTATTAGTTAAGTTAAAAAGCAAGCAAACTAGAGGACGGCTACAGTAAGTTCGGTAAGCATTCAGGCTAGCTGATTGCCATAATGGCAGTTATTTTCTCATTAGTATCTTTTTATACATGTAATTGAACCAATTGGTAGTCAGTTTTTAAAAAATGCAAGGAGAGTCAGTGAAAAGGAAAGAAAAAAAGAAACCCGGAGTCGGAGTCGGAGTCGGCAAGTTTTCTAACAACTCCGACTCCGACTCCTTTACCCCAAAATCAGTCCGACTCCGACTCTTCGACTCCGACTCCGACTCCACAGCCCTGGTTTCACCTATTGTGTGGTAAAGTATGGTTGGTTGGGGTAAGTGGGATCCCTTTTGAGAATAGTTCGTTTTTGAAACCTTATGCATAAAGTTTTGAAGCAAAAAATTTTAAACTTATTGTTTTATTTTATCTTACATATTATTAATAAACAAAAATTCTTCATTATTTTCTAAAATAATGCTTTAAATATTCTTAACGATTATATTTTTTAAAATATCGGATGGGGCTCCCACTTACCCCATAGTTAGGGCAGGGCCGGCTCTAGTAGTTCTGCCGCCCTAGGAGATATTGACTAGTGCCGCACCCCAATCACCCCCATTGAATAATAATAATCATAATATAAAATAATAACATGGGTTTTGCATATCCAAGCTGTGGTACACACTTTAAGTTGTCTTTAATAAAGTATTGCATCTTATATCACTGAAACGGATGTTAATATTTTCAAAAGACTTTTAAACCACGCAATTTGCCGCCCCTAAAACTAAATTGAATTTTTAGTTATATTCCGAACTATGCTTTGCATGTCCAAGCACTGATACACACTCTAAATTATTTGTACTTTTAGCCTTGAAGCAGTGAATCTTATGGCGCTGAAACAGATTTTCATATTTCAAAATTTGCCGCCCCTAAAATCTGCCTGCCACCCTAGACGGCCTCCTACCCCCGGAGCCGGGCGTGAGTAAGGGGTAAGTGGGTCACCCCCTTTAATTTAAATTTCAATAAAGCATATCAAAAAATGCGGTAATGCGGTCTTACATGATAAAGTATGTACATTTTTAGTGTGAATCTTTTTTTTAAATGCATCCGTTTATATAAGATATTTACTGTCTTAAATCTGTATCACGGAAAATTTTAAAACGAAAAACAAAGCAATTTCATTTGTGAATTCTATTGAAAGTCTATAGGGACATACATTTTATTTTTACAAATAAAGGTGTGTTTATGAACGGAATACAGTTGATTAAGATCAATTTGAGTAAATTGCCAAAACTATAAGTAAAAAAAAAAATGGAAACACTAAGTGACAGCGTCTTTGTAAAGTTGGCTAAGGAAAAAAAGAACCATCATCGTTTCATCCTCAGTAACTATCCCAACATCATCTGCACAATGCCAATAAAAAGTGTCACTATTTCTATTCGTTCTTGAGAAATCAACACTTTTTTTTTAGTTTGTATCATCAACTTCCAACTTTAGACCTACTTAAATCGAAATGATTTTCTGTCATGTTCGTTTCACAAATACATAATCACCAGCTTTAGCAGTTTTTAGCTTAACTATCAATTCCTATACTAACTCGTCATAGTTGTCTTGTATTTCTCCAATAAAAATACTTAATCAGAGTTGCCCTTTATTTTGAAATCCCCATTATTATAGGGACCCCCAATTACCCCATTGTGAGGGGGTAGGTATAATACCCACTTACTTAGTAGATGGGTATAATACCCACTTACCACGTATAGCAAAAATGTACGGGGTAAGTGGGATCCCTCCTCTTAAACACTTATTAATAATATTTTATTCAAAAATTCTTGTTGCTGCATGAACATTAAGTTATACTATAGGTGAAAAATTACTTATCATAAAAAATAATAAAAACTAACGTAGAAACACTTTTTTTGAAAAATGTTGCTTGAACTCGCAAAAAAAAAAAAAAAAAAAAAAAAAAATCGGATTTTTTTTTTTTTTTTGACTAAGTGCTATGACTTAGAAAAATTTCCCGAATCCCAAAAATGTGTTAAACCAATTACTGTGATGAAATTTAGCATCATCTGTGCAAAAGAGTTTGAAAGAGTTGAAGAGAGTTTGAAGAGTTGTTTATCCCTATTTCAGTTTTAAGGGGGAAGGCCCGTGTCCAGATTTTCAAAAAGGGAAGGGTTTTAATCTTACCTGTGTGTGTGTGGGGGGGAGGGAATTCCACCCCTCACAACCTTTAGTTTTATGACAAATTGTCAATCTCAGTATGGCGTGCTGCCCCCTCCCCTTCCCCTAGAAGGATAATTCTGGCAGGTAACCAAAGTATTCCTTCATTTTACAAGTTCACTTTAACCAAACCTTGTTTGTTTCTTTTGAATTAAACCTGTTTACTATGCGGTTATTGAAACAAGAATTAAAAACTCTTTGCAAATTATTTTATAATGTAGAATGTACAGTAGACCCTCGTTTTACACGGGTTTATTGTACGCGGTTTCAGTTATACGCGGTTTAAGATTTGAAACCTTTAGTTTATTTTACGCGGGTGAGTTTCGGTTTTACGCGGATGCGGCAATGCAAACAAATAAAAATTTTCCCTCTTTCAAAATCAAACTCCTAAACATTGCAGATTACGCGTAATCAACTGCATTTTGGCGTGCTAATAATCGAGCTTGGGCCACTGGAGACATTTTATACGATTTGTTCCAGAAAGTAAAGTTATTAAACTCACACAGTTCAGAACTCACTGGAAGAAGAGTTTTTAGGAGTGACAAAGTAGGTCAAAACCAACGAGGATACCGACGTCGGTAACACACAACCAAAAACGTTCACATTGAATTTTTTGAGCCATTCCTAGACACTAGAATTGATCTTTCTGATTGTTTAGTGAAGGAAAATTCTATCTTGGAAATGACGCAAGTGATCATGGATGCGTTAATGCTCTGCTAAGAATTACAAGGAAAAATTCTTGATGACTGCAAAAAAAAATCATAGCCAGCTCATCTTTATAAACAGGACACGAAATTAATTATGCATGTTGTGTATAAAAGTCAATATAAGTATACATTAAACTTATTATAGAATTATCACTAGAATGAAGTATTTTGTTACCTAGCGAACCAAACCCCTATTTTAACACTAGTATTAGGTCTCAATTAACGCGGCATTTCCGTGGAACGCAACCCCCGCGTAAAACGAAGGTCTACTGTACATCAGATTTTATGTTCTGAAATAATGCTTAATACATTCTTACTTGTAAACTAAACAAGAACGAGCTTTTTGTAAATGGAAATTACAGTACTAAACACAATCGCCAATACATTTTCATAGCTCAGCATATGCCAAATTCATCATTACCTCCTTACAATAAGCAATATTAATGCTTTGTATTGGTAGCTCATTCAGCGGTTCTACCACCAAAGTTTTTCCAAAATATTATTTCAGTCGATAAAGCTTTAACAATTGTAAATTACATAACATTTGAATGGAATGTAAAACTTTTCAAGTTAAAAAAGAAGAAAGAAATGTAAGCGTTTAAGGTTTAGGTCCAACTGAGTTGAATAAGAGAAAAAAAAAAAAATACAGAATTACTGAGTTAAATTACAGAAAAACTTCAGAGAGAAAGGGGAAAAAAAAAGCGCTAAACGCAGACTTTCACATTAAAGTTAATTTAAGTCAATAACTTTCTTCATTTGACATATATTTGTTTCCCCAATGGGAGGGGTTTAACCCCTAAACAGCCCCCTTGGACACGGCTCTGGGGGGTGACCCACTTACCGTAGTGACAAACTACCCCCAACCAACCCTAATATACGAATGTTTCAAGGTTTAAAAAAATCTGAATGAAAAAATTCGAGTTTTTTGATTCAAAAAGAAAATTAAAAAATGTTACATGATGTCACGTAGTTATTTCTAATAACCTTTAGCATTATTACAATAAAACTATTTTCATATAGAATTTTAACGTTTAAAATGTGTTTCACATATGAGCGTCTTGCAGACTAAAAGGTTTGATTGCTTTTTTTTTGTATTTGATGTAAAACTGAAACTCATATTTTTAACTGATATGTTATTCATCATATGAAATTTGTTGTAAACGAATTTGATTTTTTTTTCCAATTAAAAATTTTCGTTGCTCATTTTTTAATTAACTGACATTTTTTCAGCACCTTTTTCACTTTTTAAAGATATGATTATCAACAAACTAGTTTAATAACTTTTATTCTATTGTACATAGTTATTTTTCACCTGGCATTAATTAATAATGAATACTAATTGTAAAAAGTAAATGAATAGGTAGAAAATAATTCCATCAAAACTTTTTTTCATTCATTTCTAAAATATTTTTTACCGAAGTTTATTGGGTACTTTCATCAGTTGAGGTTACATTATTTTTTTTGTTCAGAGGATTAATTTTACATCCTCCAAATGCAACAAATGCCAATTCCCAAGAACGTAAAATGTTTGTCGCCCAATTTTAAATTACTCTTTTTATGAATCGTAGCTCTTACACATCCTACGTCTATTTCATGCAAATGCGCAATGTATTTATTCAGAACAACACAAATGAAAAAACGTTTAATAATGCTACTTTATTCCTGTCTCATTGAATAATTTTATTACTACTAACAATTATAGGCAATTTGAATTTTATCATGTTTATATATTACTAAATTTGAAAATTTATTTATTCACCCATTTACACCAAGTGTAACCAAAAATAATACATTCTTCTTCTCTTTTCTTTATAAGATTGCACTAAAGTAAATAATTATGTATGTAAATGAAAAAGTCTATTTTTCATTTTTTTTCCACTATAAACGATAAATGTAACCTTTTTAATTCTTCAAATATTTATATTTTGGCTAATTATAAAGAATAAATGAATACGGAAAAAAAAAAGAAAAAGACAACCTTCATTAAGAGGGCTTTGCAACCTTATTTTACAATTAATATTGATTAATAGTCATACATCCGTTCGCTAGATGGCAGCATGAACGATAAGAAAATCAAGTAGAAAAGCGAATATATTGCACTATTTCACCCTGACGCTTTCAGAATCTTTCGGTCCCTAACCGAACGTGAAAGAACGAGCGTAATCAATTTAAATTGGTTGCAGTTAAGTTTGATTGAGTGCGGTCCAGTAAACTCGTTGGTGGGTACGGTCAAGTAAACCATTCAAGAGCACACCCAAGGAATGCACTCCTAGAGCATACGGCAGTAGCATGTGACGTCATCTTGGTGGACAAACATTATTTTGTTGAATAGTCACTGTTGCACTGATTTCTTGGCATTGAAGAGCATTTATTTGAATACTAGATAAGTCGAAGTGACAAATGCAATCAATATTTTGTTAATTTTATAAACATATTTCTTTTTGAGAGTGAGATGATGTTTTTGTTTAATGTTTTCTTTTACTCACTCAACCACAATGTTTACTATTCGGAACTCCAGCGCTCGAATACGCTACCTTGCGGTGATTTATAAAACTGCGTCTGCACCTAAAACATTGCCACGTTGCGCATCACGTGTGTCTGTTGACGTAAACGCGGTCAGTTTGTTCTGAGTATTTATTAACGCAATCGATGTGTCTTAGTTTGCTTTCAGCTACAGAAATTAATTCGTCCCTTAGTAGTATTCTCGAGCTTCTCAAAATAATGTTAGTTTTTCTTATTTCTTTCAAAAAAGTATTAAATGGTGGAAGCGTAAACAAGAAAACTCTGGATTAACAAAATTGGATAACGTTATACCAGGTAAAAATTTTTATTGTTTTGTATGAATTTGTAAGAAAATGAGTTTTTTTTAATCTTAAATTAATTTAACTAATCATATTTTACAGCAGCATTTAGTTGGAATGGACAGTATGCAAAATATTTTCTTGAATTTATTATCGTAGAACAAAATGAAAAATGTTTAACCGAGAAAGAATTTACTTTATTCCTTTTATTCTCAGCTGAAAGGTTTCGCCAAATTTGTTTAGGGTTATAGTAGTTTTAGTATTGTGCAAGCAAAGTAGCCTTGGCGAGTTTTCGCGTTTTTAGTTAAACCATTTTTAATTTTTATCATGAGTGGAATAAAATGATAGTAAGATTACAGAATTCGATAAGTAAAAAGAAATAATGGTCAATCAACTGAAAAGAAAACTACCACCATATATAAACTGTGAGTACACATTTTATTTATTTTGTTCTGAGTGAATTTGAATAAATATCAGTTTTTCAATTCGATGAAAAAAAAACGAACTTAACAACATTGACTGGACACTTTTCTTTAACCTAATTCCACATAAATGAGTTAAATAAAATTTGTTACTACAGTATCCTACTGAAATAGACAGTATGCAAATAAATTTTCTTGAAAATATTTATCGCAGAACAGATTGAAAAATCCAGAAAGAACGTTAAGAATTTGAACAATAAAAAATAAAAGTTCGCCAAAAATCTGTTTATAGTGTTATGGTTTTAAAATTATGTGAAAGAAAAATGTATCTTGACAAGATTTCGCATATCAGGTAAATTATTTCCATGACGAATGAATTGAATGCATGATTTCTTTGGATATCCAATCATATAGTCATAGAAATAAATTATCTAGTGTTAAACGTTACTCTTGACAGTCTGCCACGTATGTGCACTATGTGACAAAAATGTCAACAAATGCTGGAAATGTCACGAAACTGAACTTAATATGTACTAATGTATAGAAAAAACGGTACAAAATGAAAATGCCGTTCGAAGCGAACCAAAAATTTATGAATTCCGAATTCAACATCGTGAAAATGGCTGCTTCAGAACAACTTACTGTGTGTTCTACATTAATTGTTTACTTTCGTAATACTTTTTGGTTTCTAATCTCTTTCTATATGGGTCAGAATATCCACAAGACTTTGAAAAATCTTTTCAAACGAATAAAGCGAAAAAAATCATACATACGAACAAAAATCACAACACTTTTAGCATTTTCTTCGCTACCACATGCGTTTGTTTTAGTTTTCAATTCCGCCATTAAACAGTGACTGCAGTGCCCCCTATAGTTCGTTGGAGTTGCGAATACCTTATGTTGTACATTTGCTTTGCATCAAAAACTATTTGAATTGCTGAAATTATTTGTGACTAGGGATTGCAATACCAGATTAAATATGCAATACCGGTATTCGGTATTTTTAAAACACATGTGATACCGATATTAATACCGGTATTTGGAATTTCTCAATAAATGATCAAAAAATATTGTTTCTTTGCCATACTTCATAATTTTGTGCAAAAAGTGCATTACTTAAGAAAATTTATTTTGAACAAAAAAGAGTGAAAGAACAAATATTATAATGAGAAACCAATGATAATAAGAAGCATTGAATTGTCCCTGAGCCTGGAACTCGTTTTAATGTAGTTATTTTCTGTAGTTGAAAATACTTTTTTCTGAATTCGTGCTGGTCTGTGGTACTGTTAATAATGCGCGTATTTCTTTTCTAGTATGTACAGTATTTTTTATTATTTTTATTATTAATGCACCCAGTTGTAACTTCTCTTTTAGGGGCAATTCTTTTCGAGTATTAACATCACCTTCAAAATTTTCTCTTCGTCAGAATAGGCTTGTGTTTATGTTTTATTAACCCTTTGGTTAGAAATTTGTGATGAACATAACTAAACTTGATGTTTTTTGTCAGCTTCTCTTTTTTGGTTTTCTTTTCCATTTTTTTTTTTTTTTTTTTTTTTTTCATCTGCTAAGTGTTATCTCACCTACAATTAAATAACGAGACAGGACAGTACCCTAATCTCGGTAACAACAAATTATCCATTTTTATGCTACCAAGAGAAAGTTTTTCTCAAAATTCGGTACAGTAGAGACATTAAAAAACACATGTCATAAATATTGTTGCAACTCATGTTGGAGTATAATATTCGTAGTACAAACACATTCGTAATTGAAATTAACTTTTAGAAAAGAGCAAGGGCTCATCAATAATATTTAAGAAATAAAAACATGTTGCACACATAAACGTTCGAAAAACTTTCATCCATTGATATTTTGTCGATTCGGGCTTTTGAGGTCAAATTTTTGCATCAATAGATTAATTTTGTTGCAGTCTGATTGAAAAAGGTATGCACCTTTAAAATAACAATAGATACCTAAGTTAAATTGAAAACTCTTTAATTGAAAGATATTTATTATCTTGAGCTGATACCAAAAATACCGGTATAATTCTACTTCAGCAAATACCGGTATTACGAAATTGTAAAATAGCTCAAAATACCGGTATTCGGTATTGCAATCACTATTTGCAACCTAAATGAGTCAGCGTCACAAAATGAACTGTATACACGAGCTTTATGTACTTTTTTTTTTATTGTGAGATGAATTTGTTCATATGTGTAGGCAGGTAGGGACAACTGCCTCTCTAGAAGAAAACCTCTGACTCCCACGCTCTTTTCAAATGTCACCAAGGATTATTTAAAATTTCAATTATAGGACTTCCATTTCGAAAAATTTCCGGGGGAGAGCCACATAACCGCTTTTTCTGCCTTCATCTGACCGAAAATAGAGTAAAATGTTTCTTTTTGGGGGGGAGGGGAGAGGAGGGCACTAATTTTAAGCAATTCCCGAAGTCCATCTGGGGGGAGGGGGGCAACTAAAAGCCACTACCTTGTTGCGTCTTCGCTTACCCCTCTCTAACGGGAATCTTGGTCCGCTCATGAATTTGTTTACGTTCGTCGAACCGACACATCTTTTTAAGTTACTTCATTTGTCTAGTAGTGAAGGTGTTATTTCTGCGGCTTTAAAAAATAAACAATATCACATGTTTTTCATAAATTTAAGGAGTTAGAAAGCTAAAAAGGAAATCACGCAGTAGCAGTTAAATATATTTTTTCAAAAGCAGAAACTAAGTATTAAAAGCATTTCATGATGGGATAGGCAATGAAAACATTATAATATAATAGAAATATTCTAAATGATATTTAAATTCAGTAATTTTAACTTTATGATTAGGGATTCTGAATCGCGAGCTTATCCGTATATTTTACTCTACATTCGTTGAGCATCGTATTAAAAACTACACCCCTTGTTGGGAGAGGGGTTATCTAGTAACCACGGATTTGAGGGGGAATTGAATTTCATTCAAATGATTTTTTAAAAAATCCTAAGTATGTTACTGTTTTAAAAAGTTTGAGGGTAAAAAAGTTTTTAAGACTTTCAAAAAGTGTGTAAACAGTCTATAAATTATTGGTAATTAATTTACCAAGATGCAGTTTATGTAAATATTTCGTGACACAAGCACATGAGAAAATCGTTGATAAATCCTCTAAAACAAGTTGTTAGTTCATCTAATATTAGTAGATAAATCCATTTAACCTCTAAAATCCGTTGAAAACTCCTCCAGAGTACAATATAACCAAAATAGAAATATCGTTGATTATTTGTAAGCATCCAAAAAACGTTAATAATTGCTCCCAAAAGTGTTGAAAGTCATATCATATCTACAGCGATTTCACGTAATATCGCTGTGTTGGTCGGACATTTTGCTATTTTATCAACCACTTCTCTACGAATTTTAGAGGATTTCGGTACAAGTGATCACGTTGATGTTACATTACTTCTACGATTTTGGGATCATTTGTGCTGTTTGGGCTGGTGCTGCAACAGTTTCATCCCTGAAAAGTACCAAATGCAACCCGTAGTTTAAACAGTGTTCTACATGGGTAGCTGATGGAAAATTTTGTCAAGGCATTCAAAATTACGCTTGTTGTGAATAAATTATTTTCCGTTACTCGGAGTGTCCGGTATTCAGAGTGAATTACAAGGATTCATTTTTCACCTATACTGTGGGCCTAGGACTCACAAAAATGTCCGCTAATTAGAGGTTCGCTATTTGGTAGTGTTCGTTTAAAGGAGGTTTTACTAAAAATACATGATTCTTTAATGATATGCATAAGTTGCTTAAAGATTCGGGGACCCAATTCCAAGCCTATTTGGCCTGTTGGAAATGAGGCCCCGTTAATTACATCCTTGTAACTCATATCGGATATTAAATCGTGAGAGATTACATAAACATGTGCAAATATTAAACAATGCACAAAGAATTCTTGATAAATTCGCTTTCTCGGTACAAACCAAATATATTGTGTTGTTTTCTCTTTGTGTAAAAAGATACAGATCGAGAAAGAATCGAATAATTTTTAGGCGGAAAAGGATAAGTTCATTTGCTGTCAAGGGTGCCAGCTTTTTCCTCACAACTCTTTTTTTTTTTTTTTTTTGAAATGGTTTGCTTAAGAAAATTCCATTCATTTTGTTTCTTGGAAAACGATGATAATAAAACAAATTCGCAAAATTTTGAAACTAGATTATCATACTAGGTGGTAGAAGCTTCGTCTTCTAAGTCGGATGACGTGGGTTCGATTCTCGCTGGTGCCCTGGGTGTTATGCCTTCTCTTCTGCTGTAAATCTTTCCTGTGTATGTCCGGAAGCAAGGTGCTTAGTACGCAGTCCTCTATGTGTGTGAAGCTGTGTAGTTTCTGAATAAATAAATTTCCATACCACATGTGAACTATTTATTTATACAGAAGCTAAACAGCTTCACATACATAGAGGACTGCGTACAAAGCGTCTTGCCTCCGGACACACACAGGAAGATTCACAATGCAAGAGAGGGAAATAATATCCAGCACGCCGACGGGAATGACTCACAACCTCCGTCTTAGAAGACGAAGCTTCTACCACAGAGCCACGGAGGCCACCTACCTCCACATGAACTAAGAACACCTTTTCCCGGGCTGAACTGATTCACTGTGTTTCGTGCTGATTTAGCATTTTGCCAGTATTCCAAGAGAGACGTGGTCCGACAGTACAGGGCTGATGTTGAATTTCTCGTGATTGAAAATAGCATTTATGCCATTTACTTTTTACTGCAATTGAAAATTTTGAATTGATTTTGATTGTGAATATTTGAGACAAAAACTTGCAATGATGATAATGCAAAAATTATGTTAAAAGTTCATGAAAGGTTCTAGCGTTAATTTGAAAATTGTTTAGAATTAAAAGTAAAGCGACCATCGTTGTATTTGAATGTTAATACTAAGAGTAAACTGATTACAAGTTTTAAAATTAATTTGGTTGGATGAAATTGGAAGACATGATATGTAGGATAATGTTTGCAAAAAATTAAGGGTTGGACTCCCGGTACTGATTGTTGTACTTAAAATTTTTGAAAAAACGACGAAGACTAAGAGTACTTGAAAATAATTAAACTCTTGAATATAATCTAAGCTTGAAAATCGTGAAAAATAATCAAAGTGCTAAATGACGGGAAAAAACGTTAAAGCTCAAAATGTATGAGAGAATGATAGAGTTTAAAACAATTGAAAATAAACTAAGTCAGAAAAACTATGAATTTCGAAAAGCGCGCAAATTATCTAAGTTGTGGAGAATGATAAAGTTTGAAATGCATGAAAAAAAGCAAAGTTCGAAAAATATTTCAAGTGTAAATATGCGTGAAAAAAAAAAAAAAAAAAAAACAATTGAACTCCTAAATGAATGAAAATAGTAAAAGTCTGAAAAAATGACAAAGTCGAGTATACTTTTAAATAAATAAAAGATTCGAAAATAGTTAAAGATCAAAATTCATGAAAATAAACTAAGTCTATAAAACTGCGAAAAATAATCAAAAGAGCTTTAAAATAATCTAAGACATAAATGGAAAAAAAATTCGAACTCCAAAATGCATGAAAATAATTAAATTCGCGAAAAATATCCCAAGTTCAAAAAAAAAAAAATAATGATAATAATAATAATAATCAAAGTCCCAATAGATGTCGCCACGAGCGGTTGTTATGAGAACACTAAAATCGGTTGCCATCCTAAAAGTAAAAACTTTGGATGCTACGACAACAAGTATGACATGCTGCCGTTCCCTAAAAACCATCGTAAAAGGTTCTGAGAAAAAACGACTAATAAGTCCGAAAATGTTCCGAAAACGAAACTAAATCCCCGTAGTCTTCTACGAGCGTAATTAGGAGATCACAGGTAGATCGGGAGGTCAATGCTAAGAATAACTACAGAATTTAGTCTGTCTTGTCCAGTTCTCATCTGGTCCACGTTCTAATTTGATTTCCTAATCTATCTATACTAATAATATAAAGCTGTAGAGTTTGTTTGTTTGAACGCGTTAATCTCAGGAACTACTGCTTCGAATTTCTTGTGTTGAATAGTTCATTCATTAAGGAAGGCTATAGGCTATATAACATCACGCTATGAATAATAGGAGTGGAGCAGCAATAAAAAATGTTATGAAAACGGGAAAATTTATATTATAATATAAAATGCTTGGAACGCATAACATGCGTAGTCACGGTGGCTTGACATGAAAGTGCGGGCTTCGCGATCCAGTGGGCGTACGTTTGAGTCAGCCATGAGGCAAATCTTGGGTGTACTTTTCAGAGAAAATCCTAAACGGTGCTAAAAATGAATTTTAATATATATATATATATATATATATATATATATATACACGTATATATATATATTTTTATCTTATTTTTCCTATTAATTAACTAATAATATAAAGCTGAAGAGTTTGTTTGTTTCAAAGCGCAAATTTCAGGGACTACGGGTTCGAATTCAAAAATTCTTTTTGTGTTGAATAGTCCATTTATTGAAGATAGCTACTGGCTGTATAACATCACGCTATGACTAATAGGAGTGCAGCAGCAATAAACAATGTTATGAAAACGTGAAAAATTATATCTATACTAACATTATAAAGCTGAAGAGTTTGTTTGAACGCGCTAATCTCGGGAACTACTGGTTCGAATTGAAAAATTCTTTTCGTGTTTAATAGTCCATTTATTAAGGAAGGCTATAGGCTATTTTTTAAAATCTGATGGACTGAAATATTAACCAATTGCTCATTAAATGTTTAATTAATTGTTTAGTTCTATGAATTCCTAATAGATGGCGGGGTAAGTTAACTCTTCGAGAGGGGGCTGGCCGACAGTGGCGATCTCTGCGAGGAATCACGTCCGTGCTACGCTGTTGTGATCCGCGAACAGTTTTGAAAGCGTTTTTTTTTTCGATGCTCAGGTACATAATTTGATTTTGTAGGATTTTTCTATTGGGTTTCGTTTTCCTTATTTCTTCAACGTTTGTTTTTGTTCTTTTAGTTGAAGATACTTAGTTATCAAAGTAAATAATTTCATTTGTCGTATAACTCAATTGTGATTGTTCTTTATAACGGTTTATTATAGCATTGTTTATTTGGCGAAACACTTTAAATTGCAGGGGGAAAAACAGCTTCATTCACTAATGGGCAGGGTTACGGTAGCGTGGTTACTTGACGCGTTAAGCGATGAACTGCGTAGTTAAAGGATTATTTTGAGTTTTAAAGCTACTGTTAATATTTTTATGTGTTTTGGCGAACAGTTTTAAATTCCAGAGATACTTTAATAGGTCTTTTGTAAAGGTGTGTACGCATTTTAGTTGAAGAAAAATGATAATTTCCAATCAAAGAAGGGGGAGGGGGGCGTGGATTTTTTTTGCTCAACGGACATCCTTTAGCTTCTTAGCGCGGGCGTCGCAGTGCGGTTACTGCTAGTAGTATATAAATGCTATTTTCACTGTTCCAAAGATGTATATGAAACTTAGAGTAGGAATTAGTAATTGGAGGGAGCAAGTCCAACCATTGTTTTAGAAAATGCTGAAACAAAAATCTCAAGTCACAAGGTTCAACTTCGACGAATGAGATGCGCGTTTTATTGAAACGAGTGAAAGAAACCCGATACCTTACTTTCATACATATCCCGGGACTTGAGACCCTTGCTTCTAGAATTGAAGGCTTCGGTCTCTCCACCTTTAATTCCTTCTCAGTGTTATGGAACCATACTTTTAGCAGTGGAGAATCTTAATAGCAAACTAAATTGCAGCAAAAATTTTTAGATCATAATCTGCTAGTTTACTATAAATGCTCTTTCAGCTTGGGGGACAGTCAAGGGGAGAATGCAGAATATGTCAAGGGCAATTCACACGTTAGACAATATTGTTTGAAGCCTCCTGTTGTATAGCTCATTCAAAAGCAGTAGGGGAGAAAGTTTAGTTACTTCACTAAACACTGACGAATAAATCTTTTCTAGTGTGAATAACCTCATTTCCAAGTTGATTATTTAAGTCTGTGACAGACATTCAGATACCTTTTGTACTTCTTCATCATCGAAAGACATTTGAGTATTGTCTTGAAAAGAGAACAAATTCCCTTCATTTCCTCAAAACGTGCATTTATATCACTAATAATAAAGTCCAAAACTAAAAATTACTTCTGTTCGAAATTTGTATTCACGGTATGAGTTCAGTACTTTGATGTTGCTTCTTCCTCGACTTCTGCCCCTTCATCAAAAAATGTTTCTCTCTTTTTTTATTCGTTTTTTTTTTTTTTGAAGTTGAAAATTCGATTTTAAATCCATTACTTCAGGAACCAATTTTATTTCTTGAAAAATTGCAGGCCAACCACTCATTAACTTTTGAAGGTTTTTGTGGATATCAAGATGAATGGGTAGAAGATTAAATACCACATCCAGTGAAATCCCACTTATTTGAATAATTACGTTTACGTTCGCGTCAATCCATAAAGAAGGCTGTCATAAGCATGCTCTAAAAAAACTGAAGTATTTTTTAAATGCTTGTGCTTCATTGAATGCCTTCTCGGTCAATTGCAAAGCAAGTTCTTCATATAAACAATCGAGTGATTTCAATAGTCCTGGACGGTGTAAGGAAATGGGTCGAATATCGTCAATACGAGAACTCCAGCGCGTTTCTAATAATGCCATGAGAGAAATGGGTATCTCCAAGTAAGAATGGACCATCTTGAAGGATTGACCGCAAAGAGTACAAATAACGCTAAAACAGAATCAAAGAATGTCATTATTTGAGGACACATCTTTGAGGCATATTTTAGTCCAATTAAATTTTATGAATGAGCGTGAAGGTGAAAATTGAGCAACAAGTGGGTTTTCGTTTAAGATTGAAGTGAGCTCAGACTGACTACTTAGATCATTAACTTTTGCTATTTTTTCTTCGCGTAAGCGTATATCATTCATATTATAGGGGAGACCGGGGTTAGTTGTTACACGGGGTAACTTGTTACATTCGAATTTAAAATTAACCGCCAGTTGAAACTGACTTTCCTTGCACTAGATGATAGCACTAGCCCATCTGCATTCCCGGACAATCACTGGAGTGCTTACAGTCAGTAGGGGGGTACATCCAAACCCACACAAAGTCCAACAACCCCGATCTCCGCTATCTATTGCGTGAAACCCGACAATAGGGACACTACGCAGCTAATCCTTGGGGTCGAAATTTGAGAATCAAGTCCACTTATCCGCCATTACTGACCACGAGGAGAATTGAAAACCGTGCGCCAAATGGGCAATGAATTCCATTTTGTAGGGTGACATCCAGATTCAGCAGACCTCCCACGGATGTAAAGAAAATTAAAAATAGCCGGATTAGTGCATTATCAATAGGTAGCGTCCAAGATGAGAAAAGTGCTTCAAGAATCAAACCCCAGAAAGTACGTGTTTAGCATTTAATCAGGGGCGGATACAGAAATAATTTTTGCAGGATCCAGGATCCTTTAAGGCCAATTAATCTACTTTAAGTACATAAAAATTATGCACTAACATACATAGAATGTGGATGTAAAATATCTTAACGTTTCAAGTCAATTATATACTAAGCCCTGTACAATGTCATCGTTATGCTGTAAAATGGGCGGTTATAATTAGGATCATTGTCATAATGATTATAACAAGAGGGCAAGGTTATTAAATATGTCCATACTTCATATGAGTCTTTATAAATTAATGTATACTTTAACCATGAAAAATTATGACATGAAATCATTATTCCTCATTTGAAAAGAGTGGTCAACTTTGTTATTTGCACTAATTTTGCAAAAGCGTTTGATGCGGTTGACTTCGGTCTTCTTTTGAGAAAATTGAATGGATGGAATTTTGGATGATTTTACTAATGTTTGTAATTTAGGGGACCCTTGTTTTTTATTTTATTCATAAACGATACTTGTAATGCTCACTATTGAATCGATTATTTCAGAAAGGGCATAAGTCCCACGAATGCAACTTTTCAGGAATCAATAAAGAGAGATTATCTCACTCATAAATGATTCAAACTCTACAAAAAATTTTACGACTCATCTTAGTCACAAGTAGGATAATTACCTCACCTTAAATAACGTTTCATTTTGTCACAAGTTAATTAAAAAATCAGGACTTATGACCTTTGTGCAATAAACATAAAGAAGTCTAGTTTAGAGGAATGAAAATGAAACAAAGTGAAACATATTTGTTTCAAACTGATTTATGATAGTAAAAAGTAATATAACAAAGTGACATAAATAATTAGTGAAGTCCGTATTCATTATCTTAAGAAAATACATCTTGTATTTTCTTCTCTCTCTCGTCTTGTTTTTGTGAAATAATAAAGACTGGTGTAAAAAAATAAATATGAACTAACCAACTGAGAAAAAAGCTAAAGTTTCACATATGTATAAAACTATTCATATTCATCAAATACATCCTCTATGGAAATCTATCCTTCTCTTGTTTAGTTTTGTGTACCAAATATGATGTGCATATTAGTATGATTGTGTTCAAAATTGCGCTGAATAATCATCTTGACATCTGTTATATCTTCTTTCATTATGAAATTTTCCTCTTTGTACTCAATATTTAAAGTAATTCTGCCGCCAAGCGTTACTTTGCAGTATGCTCTTGAAAAGTCTATAAAATAGCTAGCCTGAAATCGCTCCTTTGGTGTTATATCGAATATTTAAACGTCATGAATGTTGAGAAATGAAAAGATTTATCACGCAGTAGAATCTTTTTCTAAAATCTCAATTTGGGAAAAGTTCTCCTAAAATATGAAGGACACCTGTTTTAGTAGTTACAGAATTCATTGTTTTCAACAAATTTGACATTGAATTTTGATGTTATTTCAGAATTTCCCTTTTAAGAGATTGGATTTCACATGGTAGGTAATAACCGGTTATATCTGCTTACATTCGTTTTACTGTTCCAAAATCACGGTTGCAAAGGTCAAGCAAATGTCCTCTCAGAGAAAAGTCATTAGCAATCTTCTTAAGTTTCTATAGTGTTATTTATAGAAAAAGTCTCCTGCAGTGTTTTTATTTTGACCAGCGGATACCTCACTGAAAGTGTATAGCTTTTTCACAATTCCTAGATTGATGTTAATAAAAAATCAGCCAATAAATAAGTAAGAAAATAAATATAAGAAAAAAAGTATTTCAGCTCTTGATCCATCAGTCATAGTTGAGAAAATTAAACTCCTTGAAGAAACGTACTTTTGACAGCCAAATAATTTTACAATCATTATGTATGATTAAATATAATGATTAGTATCAGATTTAATGTGATGGTGTATTGTATTTTGTAAAAGTTACCAGTTGTATCAATGGATAATTCAAAAGCACTACAATGTATTTCTTATGAATTAAGGTAAGCATATTACATATGATTAATCAAAATATTTTAAAAATGTTTTGACGTTTTTCTAGCAAAATAAAGCTTATAAAAATTATAAATCACTTCTGAAAATAAATTTTTATCTACTTTTATATTTATTAAGTTTTAATAAAAATATGTTTTTAAATTGATTGATCTTTTAAAGCAGGCATATAAGCATTAACCTACATTGAAGGTTCGGGAAGTTTTAACAAAATTTACAAAATAAGATGTTTGGAAATCAGTCACATGTTAAGTCAAAGCCTAAAGTAGGAGAAGTAATGTGAGTTAAACTCACATATTTTCGAAATTAATGACTGTAGAATACATGTTTTTGTGTATAACTTTAAATTTCTCCCATTTTAGAACAATAAAATTTTTAAAAAATAATTCAAAGAAGAAAACAAATTTCTACTTTTTAAAAATCCATAATTTTTTCTTAATAACCCGAGTTACGGTACCAAATAAAGGTTTAAATATCATCAGTTAGAATCTAAGCATATCAGTGTTTTTAATGCAAACTGTGTAACAGATGACTATAAAGAACTTGATTTAAACCAGGTATGGTATCTCTTAAATATATTATCACCTCACACAGTGGATCTACTACTGTACACTCTACTATACAACATTTTAACTACAGCAGAAAGCATCGAACTTCTCTTCTTTTCAGTTACTTAAGCTTTTCTCAAAGTTTAAAAGGAAGACACCCCCCCCCCCATTTGAAGAAAGAAACCTGATGAATAGCATAAGATATTAGTCTTTTAATATTTTAATTTATGCTTATGATTTGAAACACAACATAAGCTATCATTTCGACAAATGTACTAGCAAGTTTAAAATAGTATACTTCTTAAAAAATATATTTAGGACCTATCTATTATACTCATTAACTAAAATTTGTGGGACCTCCGTAGCTGTGCGGTGAAAGTGCTTGCTCTGTATGCCAGAGGTTATGGGCATGGTTGCAAGTTTGGTGATGTGTTCAAGACGGAAAATATTTTGAGACCCCCCCCCTTCCGCACGCGGGCTTAAGGAAAAATGTATGTGTATGAATGTTGTAGATATTAACAATGCCAGTTTGGGAATCTGTTTGATTTAAATTTTAAGCCTTTAAATTGTAATATTTAAGCGTTTTGACATCAAATCTCCAAAAACCTAAAATCCGGCAATAAGGAGTGGGGGGGGGGGGCTCTCCCCCAGAAATTTTTTCAAATTAAAGTCCAAAACACGTATGGTAGGCCATTTTGGTAAAGTTCAGGGAAAGGAGGGGTTCAGGGATTCTTACATCAATTATTTCAAACTGATTGTCCCAAAATCAAATTATTGGGCAACCTTCAAAAATATTAGAGAAGGGGGGGGGGGGCGCTCAGGGCTCTCCCCGAAATTGAAGCTTTAAAAACGAAATTGTAGTCCATCTTTCATACAGTTTATACGCATTTTGAATTCACTATTGAAGGGATGGAATTCAGAAAACCCTCGTTCGGCAATATTTCGAAATTGAAGTTCCAAAAACACAATTTTAGACGATATTGGATAAGGTTAGGGGTAAAAGCGTTCGCAGGTCCTCACCATTAGTTTTTGCCGATCGTAAACATTTTTATTGTAGCAATAAAATCGCTTACAGGGTGGCGACAGGAACTGTGAAAAAAAGTTCCCTGACTTTTCCCTGATTATGTTCACCAAATTTCCCTGATTTACGTTTGATAATGATTTTCTTACTTGAAATCCATTGTATGTTTGTATAAAATGCAGTATTTTAAACGTTTTAAGTTATGTAAAGTTGTTGAACTAAAGATATATTTAAAAAAGATAATACTTTTTTTAATAAAATGGTTTTAAAAAAGGCAATTTTTTTTGGGGGGGGGGAGGATGACCTGCAAAACAGTATATTAAATTTTTATACATGGAAAGATTATAGAAAATTTAAATAAAAAAAACTTTACTTCCAGAAACCACTTAGCATAAGAATTTAAGAAACTATTAAAATTACTTTTAAAAACATGTGTATTTATGATAGTTCAAAATATTTCAATTACTTTTTAGTTCTAAGTTTTCAAACAGTATAATAATTGTTGCAAGAATAACAAGTAATAGTGAAAGAATAGAAGTAGTATAGTTATTCTTTATAACTAATTGACATATTTATGCAAAACAGATGAAACCATTTGACTACCATTCATATGGAGCTTTTCTCTAATTAATGAATGAATACAGCATTTTAACAATAAAAAAATTAAGATATTTTCTTTAGTACACAAGTTAACTCTATTTCAAATGATTTCAGTATGTAACGAGAAAAAATTTTAGATTGCTTTTGTAACAAACAACTTTGAAATGCAAGGGGGGAAAAAGCAATTACTTAATTTCAAAATATATAAAAGAAGAATACAATTTGGTTATAAAATTAAAGAATAACTAAAGTCTGAAGAAAAGAAAACCTTTATAATCTGCGATGACAACAAATAGTATAACGGCAAAAAACAAAGTTTTTTAAATTGAAAGTTCAATTTTAGCAATTAAATTAAAAATGCGAAGAAGTAATGACTTTTAAGCGTTTATAGTATTCATTCAAAAACCAGATTTCTTCTTGAAATCGTGATTATAGTACGCTAATTACTTCGCAACAATGGAATAAAGGCAAAGGAACTAAGGTATAATTGAAGGCTTCCTCTTTGCCTGTATGGTTGTTTATTTTTACGTAGCATTGAAAGCATAAAAGGAAATTTCAAGCTAGGTAAAATGAACAACCTAACAGACACAAAAGCAATCTTAGGAAGTTTATCCTGTGGTTAATAAGTAAAATTCAATACTTTGACGTTGAGGGAAAAGGATGCACAAATATGCAGCAGTGTATAATCTCATCTTTTTAATTTTACTTTTTTTTTCGAACAGATAATTGGCGGAAAATGAGTAGGGAATTAAGAGTACTTAATTTTGTAAAGCTAAAAAAAATTTTTTTTTCTTTAAAAAATCAATTTTTCCTGATTTTTTGTTATTTTTTCAAAATTCCCTGACTTTTCCCTGATTAATAAAGTTCCCTGATCTGTCGCCACCCTGGCTTAGGACATGAGATTTTTCACTTTTGCAACATAAATCAGTTCTGATCGGAAAGTCTACCCAAGGTAGCGCCAACAAACCAGAAACGAAGGAGTGGTGGGGGAAGGGTATGGCCGACTAATGATAATGAACTGGCACCATTCCCCCACACAGTTCATTTGAAAAAGGATACTTTCATTAGATAGCAGGTGGTGAAATTAGCAATAAAAAATCGCTTCAGTGAAGTAGATATTTTTAAACCAAGTACCCTTTCCAATATTCATTAATTAAAAATAGGAATGGGGAACTGAATCCTAACCCCAGGCAGGGTCCCCGAATTACATCCATCTTAAGGCACTCAAATACAGCCTAAAGCGGCGCCTTTAAATACTTCAGCATCAAAAATTTTTTGGAAGAGAACTCCAGAACCCCTTCCTCTGAGTTCACCACAAATGTCCTAAATTTCAATTTTTAAGGCTTCAGTTTCCAATTTTTTTTTGTAAGAATAGTACCCCCCTTTTCTATAAACATGACTTGTGACCGCCTAAAAATTTTAATACTTTAATTTTGGAAACTTAACGCCCTTCCCCTTAAGTCATCCAAAGATACCCCAAAACAAAGCTCTTGAGATTTCAGAAACGGAAATATTTCGGGCTGGGGTGCGGAATACCCCCCTTCCCTCATTGTGTTTACTAAATGCAGTGTAAGTTTTTGTTTAAGATTTATTTTTCTATTGAGAGAGCAACTCCCCTCACATATCGCCCAAGACAACCCAAAGTTTTAAGACTTCAATTTCGAAAATGTTCCGAGAAAGACTTCTGAATTCTCCAACTCTTACCTCACTCAAAAATAGCCAAAATAGCATTTCAATACTTTAGAACGGAGAAATTTTCTGGGAGAGAGACCCCCCCCCCCCCCCCTTCCGAACTCCTTTCCCTAAGTTCACTTAATTTGACTTAAATTTGCGGTTCCCCTTTTCATCACCGAATATTTAAGAATTTAAGTTCTAAAACGTATTGAGAGAAAGCCTTTGAATTCCCTCTTCTTAAGTCTTCCAAAGATTACCTAAAGCTGAGTTCTGAATACTTCAGCTTTGAATATTTTTTGGGGAAGGGGAACCCCAAACCCCAAGACGGTCTAAAGTTGAGCTTTTAAGACTCCAGTTTCGGAATTTCGCCTAAAGAGAGCTCCCTCCTTAACATTGCCAAAGACAGCCTTAAAGTTTTAAGACTTCAATTACAAACACTTTTCGGGAGAGGGTCCCAAATGCCCTTTCACTTAAGTCACTTAAGTATAGCCTTAAATAGTTTTTAATACATCAGCTACAAAACATTTTCAAGTTAGAACACCGAAACCATCTCTCATAAATTCACCAAAGATTACATAAATTAGTGTTATTAAGACTACAGTTTACGATTTTTTTTTAAACCTCCCCTTCCCCACTTTTACATCATTAAAGACAGCCTAAAACTTTGACTTTTAAATTTTTAAGATTTTGCAGAGGAGAAATATCAAATCACTCCTAGCTTCAGAAATGGCTTTCAATTCAGTTTTTCAATGTTTTATACTGGAGCCCTTGAGTAGCCCCCCCCCCTCTTAGATAGTCCAAGATAGTATCGTGGGTTAATTTGTGGATTTACCCTCTTTGCAAAAGCAGTGTTTTTTCGCAAACTCGTGCTGCCGTTATTTTTCTCCTTTCCTTTCTCTATCTCTCTCACCCTTCCCCCCCATATTTCCATTCTAGCGAGTGTTATTCAATGAATGACATTGGACTTTGGTGATTCCTCAAGTCTTTGTCAAAAATGCAGGAACGGTTGCCCATCAATGCTTCCAACCAGCTTGAAATTTCCTCCCGATTATTTCCAAACTTTCCATTTTCATTAAAATTTTCAAAATCCCTGATAGTTTCCGTTTTACCTGGTATGTGGAAGCCCTTTGCTGTGGCGAAAACATTTCATCTTGTAAGCAATCACTCTCAATCGGTGATTCAGATTCAACTCTTAAGACATTTTAGATCGTACATAATTTTCATTTATGTGCGTAAGTTTTCAAACCCCCCCCCCCCCCCCCCGCAAATAATAATAATAATAAAAACGAAAGAATGATCGAAAATAGCATGAGAAAAAGCTAACTTTTCAATTAGAGCCGATTATTTCGAAAAATCACTGAGAATAGCGAGAAACTCCTCGGTCTGCAATGCAGTGAGTTGGAAATAACACAGCTTATACCTAAAAAAATCAAATGGGGCGAGTCGAAAAGGCACGCCTCCAAAAGCACGTTGCAAACAAAACAAGCCCACGGCGGAAAACCGAGAGAATGTCTATGTAAATACGTGGTTATGGAACGGTCCAGTAATTAAAGCATATTTTTCAAACACTCAATCTTTCTTTTTTAAGTAAAAACTGGAAGAAAGTCATCGAATTTCTTTCCGTCCCGACCTCCGTCTCGGAAATTTTGTCCAAGACAAAAATCCGTCCTGAGACGGAAGGTCTTGCACCCATGGTTATGGGCTTGATTCCTTACCCTGGGTGTCATTTCTTCTCTCGAGTAGATAATAAACAATCACGACAATGAACGAACAAAAACTAAAATTTGTAGCTAGATGTTCTCCCCAAAACACACAAAATGTGGATTATGTCTGTAGATCAACCCACCACTTTGAAACCTTATTTTATGGTTTAAATTGTATGATAACATGCAAAGTCTCTTTAAAGAAATATAAAAAATAGCAAGTAAAGTAAAAAATTTATTTTCAGATATTGGTGCTATTCCTATTTTGCAAATCATATTCCACAAATAACACAAATTTTCTATGAACAATTGCTTTATAACATTATGAATGACTAGATTTGATCTTCCATAACACAGTTTCCCTTATGTAAGGATTTGAATATTAAAACACTCATCTTTCAAACAAGGAAAGAGTTGCTATGTCCCTACATGCATTATAATTAAATTTTGGAAATAGAGATTAAACTTTGATATTTTGGAGAATATTGTTTTACCAATGATAAAGTCAACTTCAAAAATTATTAAACACAGTACATAACAATCAATATAATCAATTTCACAGTTAAAAGGGACATTTTCTTGGTTACAGCAGCCTAATAAAGCTGTAAAATGCACCACAATTGACACATGTGTATTACTACAAGACAACTTAAATATAAAGCAAATTCAAGTTTTCTGTCCAACAGAACAATTACTGAATTTATCACATGCCTAAATATTTTTTTTCTCTTTTAAAAATCAGGTTTTGCATTTTGAATCAACAAATTAATATTGACACTTTCAACTCATTAGAAAAAAAATTCATAAGGAAAAAAATGAATATGAACATTGTTATACATACGGAAATTGTTATTTTAAAATACTTAAGTAAAATTATGAATTAAAAGCTATACTTTTTTTTTTACAAAAGACTATTCATTTCATGTAAAAGTCATTTAAAAAATGAATTTTTCAAATTGAAACATTTCCTTGGAGTTATAAATAGAAAACTTTGATAAGTGTTAAAAATAATGCATTTCTACTATTTAAAAAAAGCATAAAACTTCAGAAAAACTTTTCAAATAAGCCTACACATGCCTTCATATATATACATATATATGTATGTATAGATTTTGTAGTTGTTTAACAGCTAACAACTACACAGGGTAAGGCAACTCAATGATCACTAAATTATAGCTTATGCTTTTCAGAAGTCAAAAGACAGAATCAATTGAATTTGAATTTTCTGATAATGTAGCATTTGGAAAAGGGATATAAAAACAAATCCCTTTGCAAAATATACTTATAAATAATTTAGATCTCTGAAAACGAATTTTACAAAACTTGTTATACATGAGATTCATACACATTTCAATAGAAGTTTGATGACTAGTGAAAAGTTTTTGTTTATTCATAAAACAATTTTTAATCCATTTTTTAAATGATTATTGTTTTAAACTATAAATACATACACTCCGATATGTCGCTATTACAAAAATGCATGTTTAATAGCAAAAATTTTGGTATTAAATTAAGAATTGTGCTAAATTCAGGAACCAAGGGTATCAAACATTCATTTGTTGGCTTCTCTGTACACATCACCAAACAGCAGCCTTTCTGTACAACAAGATACCCTAAACTCATTTACCACATATATCATTTCAAGGACAATATCACATACACAAAAAACAAAGTAGGAAGCTGTAAAAAGGATAGTGCGCAGTTTTTTTGTTGTTTTTTTTTTGGAATCTTTGTACAAAAACGAAATTTACATAATTCAATCAAATGTACAGAAAACGCACTCCACTTTTAAAGTGTGATGCTGCTCTGCCATACATGCAGTTCAGCTTGGAGAGCAATTATGACTATATTTGAACAAAACTCTGCTGGTGCTTCAACTGCCGTAAGGAACTCAGACTGATGACTGTGCTTGCATACCATGAAAATAACAAGATCGTTTTCAGGAATGAACTAATCTCGGTGACACTTAGATCTGAATACAATGAGCTACGAAAAATCATAGCAGTGCAGATGGTATCAATACAATAGCAAAAACACAGCCTTACGTTTTCTTCTATGCAGCTCACAAAAATGTCCAATGGCACTGTATTAATTGTAAATAAAAATATTGTGATCTGGAGAGACATGACAAAAAACATAAAAAATTCACTTTTTTAACACTCCATAATGTCACATTCATACTCGTTATGTAACACTAGAGAATTCTAGATACTTGAGTCATCTACATACATGAGTAAATGGCTTACCAGGAGGCAATGATTAAATAATATTAGGTGAGCTGTCAGTCATTTAAAGCACATAAAATGATTAAACCACTGATATGGCTTCTTCACTGAGGTGAAAGGACTATGGGCTTCGTGTAAAAGTAAATAGGCATACAATTTTTGCTGGTTGCTCTATAGCAATAGCCATTGAAATATTTGGCAGGTTCTGCCACCTATAGCATTCTTTAAAACTTTCCGACAGCACAGCAGCATTCCAACAGATCTCCTAGAGCTGTAAGTTGCAATTAAAATTGCCATGAAATTAAGAACCCTTTTGTTAAATGTCTAATCACACCATTACAACTTCTTCTTCTCCACAAAAAAGAAATCTGAATTGATCAATCATAGTTTGTACAGAATCTTCTAAATGTGGCCTCATTCTTTCAAACATCATCATATCACTGAATTCTAAAGGAAGCAGAGTTGGCCACCAACAAATGGCTAAATTTTTACTGTCCATGCTATTTAATCGACAATTGTCTGCAACTCTGTAAAAAAGAAAAAAAAAAAACCTTAGACACAAAGCATATTTTAATATTTCTATTTTGTGATAAGCACATTAAAACAAGTTCAAAAGGTTTTGCTTACTTATATACCAAGTAGCACATGTAATGTTTTATAAATGTTTTAAAATAATTGTCGCAACTGTTATAATATTAAAAACTAAACTCGTATTGTCTTGCATTTAGAGTCAACAGAGCAAGACAAAAAATATTACAAGAAATTGGTTTTTGAATTAAAGTTAATGTTTTGTAATTATGCTTTTCAATTAATATATTACAGTAGAAGACAATTATAATGCATACTTTGGGAGCATTGGTTTTGCATTAAATAGATTTTTGGCATGATTTATACAGTGCCAGCAAAAAAAAAAAAATCTTTAGATGTGGGTGTCAATTAAAAACCTGACACGCAAACTTCTTGTCATGATTTTAATTGGCATGTTCATACTTATGATGTTAGAGAATTGGTCACACAACTGGAGCAGTGTAACTGGCCAGTTCTCTCATATTACTAGATGAGCATGCCAAGTAAAATCATGAAAAGTTTGCTTGTCAGGTTTTTAATTACCACCCACAAGTAAAAAAAAATTTTGCCGGCACTGTACCGTCAACTCTTGACAACTCTAGTTCTTTTCCTAGCCTCATGGGTGCAAGTTTGGTGATGTGTTCAAGACGGAAAATATTTTCAGCCCCCCTCCCCCCACCAAGCATGCGTGCTTAAGGAAAAATATATGTGTATATATGGTGTAGTTTTTAATTATGCCAGTTTTGGAATCTGTTTTTGATTTGATTTTTAAGCTTTTGACTTTTCTAAAAACATGAACTTATTTTAAATTGTAATATATTAAGCGTTTTGGTATTGCAGTTCCAAAAACGTAAAAACCGTCAATAACGGGGGGTTTGGGGGTTCTCCCCCAGAATTTTTTTTTAAATTGAAGTCCAAAAAACGCAATGGTAGGCCATTTTGGTAAATTTCAGGGAAAGGAGGGGTTCAGGGATTCCCTTACATCAATTTTTTCAAACTGATGATAGTCCCAAAATCACATTATTGGGCAACCTTCTAAAATATTAGAGAAAGAGGGTGCGCTCTGGACTCTACCCGAAGTTGAAACTTTAAAAACGAAATTGTGCAACATTTTTTATAACGTTCAAAATGCTCTTTGAATGCATTATCAAAAGGGATGGAGTTCAGGAACTCTCCGGCAATATTTCGAAATTAAAGTTCCAAAAACGCAATTTTAGATGATGTTGGATAATGCTATGGGTAAAAGCATTCGGGGCTCTCTGCTAATAGTTTTTCGCCAGTCGCAAACATTTTTACTGCAGCATTAAATTTGCTTGGGACATAAGATCAGCTCTTGCAACATAAATCAGTTCCTGACTGGAAAGTCTACCCAAGGTAGTGCCAACAAACCAGAAAAGCAGGAAAGGTGGGGGAATGGTATGGGCGACTAATGATAATGAACTGGTACCATTCCCTCTGCAGTCTTCATTTGAAAACTAATTCTTTTATAAGATAGTAGGTGGTGAAATTAGTCATTGAAAAAAAAACACTTCAGTAAAGTGAATACATTTTTTAAACGAGGGACTTTCCAATATTCATTAATTAAAATAAAAAACAGTAGAGGGACTGAATCCTCACCCCATCAGGGAGGGCCCCCCGAATCACATCCCTCTTAATGCAGTCAAATACAGCCTAAAGTGGCGTTTTAAATATTTCAGCATCGAAAAACTTTTCGGAAGAGAACTCCTGAACCCCTTCCTTTGAATTCACCACAAATATCCTAAATTTGAGTTTCAAGGATTCAGTTTCTAATTTCTTTTTCTAGGATCAGTACCCGTCTTACCTATATACATGACTTATGACCGCCTAAAAGTATTAATACTTTTAATTTCGGAAACTTTTTGAATGAATCTTCCATCTCCCTTCTGCCCTAAGTCATCCAAAGATAGCCCAAAACAGAGCTCTTAAAATTTCAGAAACGGAAATATTTCGGGCTGGGCGGTGGAATACCCCCCCCCCCCCTTCTCTTTGAGTTTATTAATGGCAGTGTAAGTTTGAGTTGAGGATTTATTTTTCTATTGAAAGAGCAACTCCCCTCCCCACATCGCCAAAGACAACCCAAAGTTTTAAGACTTCAGTTTCGAAAATGTTCTGAGAAAGACCCTTGAATTCCCTAACTCTTAACTCACTCAAAGATAGCCTAAGTAGCATTTCAATACTTCGACATGAAGAAATTTTTAGGGGAAGAGCCCCCCCCCCCCCCCTCCGAACATCCTTCCCCTAAGCTCACTCAATTTGACCTAAATTTGTAGTTCCCCCTTTTCATTACCGAAGTTTTTAGAATTTTAAGTTCTAAAATTTGAGAGAAATCCCTCTCTCCCTCTAATTCCCTCTTACGTCCCTCAAAGATTACCTATAACTGAGTTCTGAATACTTCAGCTTTGAATATTCTTCAAGGAAGGGGGACCCCAAACCCCAAAATGGTTTAAAGTTGCGCTTTTAACACTCCAGTTTCGAAATTTTGCCGAAAGAAAGGCCCCCTCTTGACAACGCCAAAGACAGCCTAAAAGTTTTAAGACTTCAATTTCAAACACTTTTTGGGAGAGGGTCCCAAATTCCTTTTCTCTTAAGAAATTTAAGTATAGCCTCAAATATAGTTTTTAATACATCAGCTACAAAACATTTTCAGGTTAGAAAACCAAAACCATCTCTCATTAATTCACCAAAGATTGCCAAGATTCGTGTTTTTAAGACTCCAGTTTCCAATTTTTTTAAAACCTCCCCTCGATACTTTTACATCATTAGAGACAGCCTAAAAATTTTTGACTTCTAAATTTTATATAGTTTGCAGAGGAAACATCCCAAACAACTCCTAGCTTCAAAAATGGCTTTTAATTCAGTTTTTCGATATTTTATTCTGGAGCCCTTGAGTAGCCCCCCCCCCCTTATATTGGCCAAGATACAAACGTTTTAAAACCTCAGTATTTTGGGTTAATTTGCGGACTTACCCTCTTTGAAAGAGCAGCATTTTTTCGCAAATTCATGCTGCCGTTATTTTTCTCCTTTCCTTTTTCCCCCCCTCCCCCCAACATTTCCATTATAGCGAGTGTTAGATTGAAAGACATTTGGAATTTAGTGATTCCTCAAATCTTAGAATATTTTACCAGAAACATGTCAAAAATGCAGGAACAGTTGTCCATTAGTGTTTCAAACCAGCTTAAAATTTTCCCGATTTTTTTCCTAAATTCCTGTTTTTTATTAAAATTTTTCAAGTCCCTGATAGTTTCCGTTTTGCCTGGTGCCGTCTGTGGAGGCCCTTTGCTGTGGTGTAAACATTTCCTCCCATCAGCAAACGCTCTCAATCGGTGATTCAGATTCAACTCTAAGACATTTTTAAAGCGCACATAATTTTCATTAATGTTTGTAAAGTTTGCAAAAAATAAAACTGCAAATGAAAAAAAACAACGAAAGTAGGATCGAAAATAGAAAGAGTAAAGGCTAAACTTTCAAATAGAGAGGATTAATTCTATAAATCAGGGAGAATAGACAGCAACTCCGCTGTCTGCAATGCAGTGAGTTGGGAATAACAGAGCAACCTAAAAAAAAAGTCCAACCGGCACAAGTCTAAAAGCAACTCCTGTAAAAGCATGTTGCAGACAAAAACTAGCCCATGGTGGAAAATCGAGAGAATGTAGACGTAAATTCATGGTTATGGAACTATCCAGTAATATTAAAGCATATTTTTCAAACACTCAATTTTCCTTTTTTTAGTAAAAACTGAAGGAAAGTCATCGAATTTCTTTCCGTCCCGACCTCCGTCTCGGAAATTTTGTCCAAGACGGAAATCCGTCCTGAGACGGAAGGTCTTGCACCCCAGGCCTTGCCTTCTGAAGAAATTAATATATTTTTTCCGGAATAGTGCATAATGGATCAACTATAACACTAATTTTGTAGTGTCCTCGAATGGAATAACTGAGTTGGCGGTGTATTTTAAGTATAACACTAATAGTTTGAATGACACTTTTTTGTACTATGCAAAAATATATTAACAAAGAATTAATTTTATATTAAGAGACTTTTATATAAAAGATTTTTATATAAAAAGGAAGTTATTTTTGACTGCTTACACATATCTGATCTTAAAATCATTATATATGCATATGTAGGCCCAATTTCCTTCACCTTGGTTTCAGATTGTATTGCTTTTAAACATCTTTTTGTCCTAAAAGCAGATTATTTGAGTCATCCAGAAATTAAAGTTCTGGCAAAAATTAAAAAAAGTATCCCTTTAACTTTTTCAAAGAATACCTCATGATAAAAATTTCAGGTTGTTAGTCATGGCAACAAGTAGCATAATAGGCTATTATTGATGTAATTTTACAACACTGTGTGCATTAAGTAGCAGTATCTCTACATAGTATAAATTGAAGTCTCCAAAAGCATCTGTTAGAACACTCAAAACTCAAGTACAACCTGTCCAATTACGCTGAAATTTTCAGTTTGTTTAAGCTCAGAAATGGTTTACAGACTGCTTGGAAAGAAATTCAAATGATATTTTTTTTCAATTCTTATTTAAAAAAGACCCAATTTTCCCATAAATTCCCAAACATGGGAGTGAAAAATTACCTGTACATATTGATATTATACAGGGTTTATTTTGAAAGTAATGTGCAGATTTATTGATTATACTTGCAGAAATGTTTAAAATTCTTCAACATACTGTCCTCCTGTATCAATACACTTGCTGAGACAAGTTTGCTACATCTCAAAGGCACCCGAAATCTCCTGGATGGGAATGTCTCTCTGAAACGTGGGTAACATGGTTTTGGATGTTTTCCACAGTATCCCAATGTTTTCTCATTTCAGCATTCTCTTGCACACGACCTTCATGGTTACCAACTTCCTGGCCTGGAATAATACCCCAGTGGTCCCCCAACTACCTTGCACTTCAGAATTTGCTCCATGCGATTTTTTTGTTTCCCCGACTCAAGAGAGTGTAGGAAGAAAAACATTGGAATACTGTTAAAAACGTCTAGAACCAGGTTACAACATTCCTGTCCAGGAGTTTCAGGACTGCCTTTGAGGTGTGGCAAACACATCTTCGCAAGTGTATTGATAAGGATAACAGTAGAGGGTGGGGATACAGATCGCATGAAAAACCAAACTGGTAAAAAGGCAGAAAAAGGTGCACAACAGCTATTGATGGCAGAAGAATTAAAGAACTGTGCCTAGATGACATTAAAAAAAATCATCTTGGGGTATACAAGGTGAAATGACGCAATGCAATGGGACAGTAAGTGCAAGGACTGTTTGGTTCAGACTGCATTAATTTGGTCTAAATTCTAGAATTCCACGAAAAAAAAGCCATTTCTGGCTGTGAAACAAAGGTTGAAAAGATAAAGCTGGGCTATGGAGTATAAATGCCCAAAGATACATGAATGAAATACTTGCGCCCAAGCTGCTGCCTTCTCTATGTGATATTTTCCAAGATAATGAAGCATTTACTTATATATTTCAACAGGATTTCAGCACCCTGTCACGATGCTGGTGTGTGCAAGAAGTTATTTCAAGATAATCGTATTCTACTGCTGGAATGACTTGGGAATAGCTCAGAACTTGACCCAATTGAAATTCTATGAAGTCTGCTAAAGTTTGTTAGACAAAAAGCAACCCAGCAATAAAACATAATCATAATTCTATGAAGTTTGCTAAAGTTTGTTAGACAAAAGCAACTCAGCAATAAAACCTAATTATAAGAAGCAATAATTCAATCTTGATTTTATGTTATAACAGCTGCAGAACTAAAGAACTTTGTTCACTCCATGGAAAGCGCCATAAGGCCGTAATTAAGACTAAACGATTGCACACTACAGGGCCCAGTGGCAAAAAGTTTTGTAGCTGTCTGCGACAAGCTTTCAGAACTTCATAATCTGTCCGCAAAATTTCAAACGTGGTTTCAATAAAAAAATAATAAACGAGTCTTTTTTTAAATAATTATTTTTGAAATACGGCAGGAGGTGCCCCCCCCCCCCTTTCCCAAAGACGATGGCGCGCTTCCCTAAATTCTTTGAAGCACTCCCCTCTAAAGAACAAGACCCCCTTTTCAAAAAAAAAAAAAAAAAAAAAAACTGAAACCAAAATCTTTCTCAAATTACCTCCCCTTAAAAGTTTCAATGGTGCAATCTGATGACCCCTCACCCCCTGTCCTTGGTAGGCACCTGACCTTTGCAAATATGCGTTGGCTATTGAACAGGGGTCTGTCCAGGATTTTTCACAGGATCTATTTTATTTGTGAAAAATCAGTCCATGTTGTGAAAAATCAAATAATTTTGAATGGGGGGGGGGGGGGATTGTAAAACAAAATTTCAAAGTGGGTGTTTTTGTAATATTTTTTCTTTTTTCCATTAATAATATTCATCTCCGTTAAACAATTGAAACAAAAAAATAAAATTCAATATGGATGTCTCAATAAAATTCAAAATGTCAATATAATTGAGCATTTAACTCTTGAAACTCTTAAAACTCTCATAATTTCGTTTAAAACTTCTAAATTTCGTGATTTCAATAAAAATAAAAGGATAATGTGTTTGTTTACCTCTTAACAAAGCGTACTAAACATTAAAAATTCGAAAAATTCGGATTTCAAAGTGGATGCAAAGAGATCCCAATTCTTAAAGTGAAGACTCCAAAAGTATAAAAACAGCTGATAAAAGAATTTTTAAAAAATTGTTTTAGAATTGCATTTTACAAGCCTGTGAGAAACCGATCATTAATATCTATAGACACAGTTGCAGCAAAACTAAAATTAAACCATCTATTCAGCAGTTAAGTTTTTGACTCATTAACAAAAACAGAATTTCGTTTTAAAATCTTGAAATGATGGTTTTAATCGACTTTTCATTTATTTGCCTCTATATAAAGCGAAGTTAGGTTTAAAAAAAAAGAGTTAAATTTCGATTCTCATATCGGTTGCAATCAGATTGCATTTTTCAAAATGAAAGCACTAAAAGTATAAAAACGGTAAATAAAAAAGTTTATTAAAATAATTTTAGAATTACCATTTAACAGGGGTGCATATTGAATTTTATTAATACCACTGACATATTCACCGAAAATTCGGAGTCGTGGGGGAAAAAAAAAGGATGAGTAAAGGTTTAACACCAGACACTAAATGGTGATAATTTTAAAGCTGGTGACCGTATTTGAAGCGATCGCATTTCAATGCGCTGATAAAAGCTTTTTTTTTTTTTTTTAAGACATTAGCGGGAAGAAAAAGTTCTTACACTGCATTTTTAGAGAATTTTATAACAATACCACTGCTAACGATATGATAAAACAAACAAACAATTATGCACTATGTTAGTTATGTATTGCTTGCATCACAGAAATGTGCTGATTTTTTTTGTACACAGAAATATGCATTATTTTGATTTCAGATTTGCTTTTTCAGTAAACAATTTGAAAAAGATTGTTTTGTTTTGGTTTATAAGTGCGGAAGCCAATCAATGCGAACAAGAACAATAACGTGTGCGATTATTCTCTCCCTGCGTCAGCAGTTCATTATGTCCAACAGTTGCGGAAAGCTTTTTTTTCCCCCAACTACGGACAACTTTTTTTTGTTTTGTTTTTGGACAACTTTTATTTTTTTAGCACGGACAGAACTGTCCGCGAGAGGGTTTCATTGCTCGCGACATTGTCACCGTGTCGCGGCGTTTCTGCCACTGGGCTACAGGGTTGCCACTGCAAAATGGAAATCAAAATAAATCACTTGATTTTAGCATTTGATCTTTATATTGTAGTTTGAACAAAATAGAAATCAAACTGATTTCAATATTGTACCTTTGCTGTTTAGGACACAAACCCATGCACAAATAGTTAGCTGGATCAAGCAAATATTAAAAATAATGATAATGAAAAGTTTGAAATTAGGTAAAAACTTCTATTAGGAAATTTTTTTTTAACTTACTTAACAAAATGCTGAAAGACAAATTTTAAAACTTCAAAATTACAGGTTGGGAGCTTTTTCAAGAGATCCCTCAATGTAAAAAGCCTACAACTTTTATCTTGAATGCCAGAAGAAGAATATGATGCACCTATTTTAAAAAATAACATTTAAATATACTATTTCTTCATTTGAATAAAATGTGCATCGTGCAAAAATAGAAAACAGTTAAAATATACACTACCTGATATTTCTGTTAATTCATTCATTAGGCATGGTGGAATGAGAGGAGGAAGTCTTTTTGAAAAGAAATCTTTTAAAGCTGTTGCAACAGCATTAACAGGAATATCCAATTCTCTAATGGAAATTGATGAATCTAGAATGAATATATAAAATCAATCATCAGAGAAAAAAAAAAAAAAGCTAAAACAGTTGCTACATTCTTGCATAACGTTGGTTTACAAACAAGTAATTAAATTGCTCCAGAAAAAAAATTGAAAATGAGTAACACTGAAAAAGAATACTTAAACTCCAAAATGTAAAACAGGGTGGCATCCTGTGCAATCACCTTGCATTTCTAGTACTTACCGAGGTTTAGAAGTAAGTATCAGTAAAACTTTAAATGTGAATGTCACTATCTCATCGAAGCACTTAAAACTTGAAAACGAAAAAAATGTTGGTACCAAAATTTTGGTTATAAAAAAACTAAGATCATTTGAGAAGGATTCGATTAACCGTATTAATACTATATAGTTTACTTTCAAACATAACTGCAGTTACCATCTATACCATTTTCCCGATGCTGCTAGGTTTTTTTTAAACCCTTTTATATAGAAATCTGCTGCCTGGGAATTGAACCAGTTGGTAATGAGTCCCGAGTTCAATATTATTTTGAAATTGGTACACACCCATGCACTTTTCCATATGCACAAGAAGAATATTAATTAATTATTAGTAGAATATTATTTTTAATTTTAGGCAGTAAATTTGCGTCTTCAAAAACAAGTGGAATTTTTTCACTTTGTTTTTCATGGGGCAAAGTGAAAAATGAAATATTTTCTATTTGGTTATAAACATATTTTTGATCAAACCAATAAGTAAATAAAAGGTTGAATGAATAAATGAAAAGATAATGAGGCAATAAACCAATAATTAACAATTGCCACAAATTAGGAAAATATAGGGAAAATAGGAGATATTGGAGGACCCTATAGGATAGCCCTGTAACTGTTATTGGATGATGACTGGGGATAAGTAAATAAAAGTAGAAACACGTCATATCCAGTGTTTGAGTGATACATAGACTATTTATAAGTATTTTTATGTCCTTATGACAGACTATTGGTGCAGTTATGTTATTCCCTTTGATTTAAAAACTTATTTTTTCATTTTTACGTAAATCTAGATATATATATTGCTAAATATAGAGAACATATAAAAACACTATAAAAAACTATTTTATAAAATGCTTTGTTGAAATTACTATGAACAAAGCTTGATAAATATATGGAGATATAGGTGGATAGGTACATATTGAAATAGAAAAAATATAGATATACAGATTAATTTACAGAGATGGATATATGTAGATAAATAGCCCAGGGATAAAAACAGCCCGAAGTCAAAAAAGAGGAAAAATTGCGAGACTTAAAATTTGAATATATATATATATATATATACATTACATTATGCAAAATTATATTGATACTATACTGTCTTTTATTTATTTATTATTATTTTTTTAAAAGTAGAAATGGTAACAAATGAATAAATAAAATAAGCTTGCATTTATTTAAGATTTTAACAGATATATCAATTCCATTTACCACTTTCAATTTCCCATAGTCCATAAATCAGGTGAAATTAAAACTTTATTAATGTGACATCTAATGCTATAAAACTTCCATATAATTAAACACTTAATACAAGCTGAATCATTGGACACCATAATTACAAAATGACATTATCAGTGTGGCTAACCTCGGAGAAACAATTTGAGGAGCATTTTGAAATTTTGTGTAGCAGCTGGGTATATTCTATAAAAATCAATGAAAAACTAAACCCAATCTAAAACTTTTTAAGCTTTGATGGTCATTTTAAGCACTATGTCATGATTAGAGAATATAAGCATCTTTAATTTCCTATATTTATGAGTCTGTTATAAAAAAAGAGCACAGTATAATTAAAATAAATTTGAATTTATTAAGTTCTTCAAAAGCTGGGCAGGTTCAGGCTTTGGTAAGCCTGATCTCAGCAAAATAACCCTGTTGTAAAAATTTCCCCCGCCAAGAAAACCTTTAACTCTTCCCTACAAAAAAGAAAGCATTCATCCTAAATCAAAGAAACCCTCAGCCTTAAAAAGTCATGATATCTAGTTTGCCCGCCAAGTATCTGCCAAACTATCATCCTCCTTGTTCTCCTCTTTCATCACACCTACTTCCATTAGAACCTCCTCCCACCTTCAACTCCTCAGAAATATGGATAGATCCTTCAAATTGTTTACCTTGCTTGGCGGGAAGCTTTTCTAATTGAAGTGGTTGCTTGGTTCTAACAGGGAGAGGAGAACAGGGAGGATGACAGTTTGGCAGATACTTGGCGAGCAAACTAGATATCATGACTTTTTAAGGCTGAGGGTTTTTTTTTTTTGGTTTAGGATGAAGGCTTTCTTTTTTTTTTGAGGAAGAGTTAAAGGTTCTCTTGGAGGGGAAATTTTTACAACAGGGTTGTTTTGCTGAGATACCACATCTTTTTGCATTTATATTATTACTTTGTCTGTATTTTTTGAATTGAGAATTTCTAGTCATAAATATTCTATTGAAACAGAGTTGTTTGTGTTTCTAAGGAACAATAATGGCAAGCTTAATTTTACGTCATGTTATTTTCTGACCAGTAAGATTCTACGTTCGTTTAGTGAGAATTGGGCCGTTTGAATTTTATTGCAATCCTTGTATCCTCTCTGTTTCAAAGAAAACTGCTTGGATAATAAAATACTATATTTTAAATTATATTGTTTTCAAGTATTTTCCAACTTCGCAATAAATTTTATTGCAGCTTCTTTATTTGATGGATTATTCAACATTTTTGTGAAGTTTTATTAAAAATGTTTTATGAGCTATATTAATCTAACTTTTCAGTTATTACTTAATGACTCCTTTTTTTAAATCGTGGATTATTTTACGTTTTATGGGATAATTTAAATTGTTGGGTGATTTATCTTTCTTTGGATGAAAGTCTTTGTCTTGTTTAATACCAAGTTTTGTTTAAAAGTTCACAACAAAGACAATATAACGTATGTTATGAACAAGCAAAATAAATAAAAAAAACCCCATATCTTTAAATATTTTAAATTTGAACGTGTCAGAAGATGTAAGCAACTGTACTATACGTCAAATCGCGGATATCGCAAATTTTCCACAGCAACTGCGTATGAGCGTGGACTTAGCTAATTTCAAAAGTCTTGCTTAAATTAATTGCAAAAACTTTGTCTGTTAACAAATCACTGCAAAACACGGGTGTCCACACATATTTCATATATTTCAATTCATAATGTGCTATGTTTGTGAAAAATGCATTAATTTAGAAAGTAAGCAAACCAATAAATAAGTGCTATTTTTCGCATTCAATTATAAAGTTAGATGTATCATATTCATATGCATACGATTACATATAATGTGTCACACAAAATTTTTCATGGTTTAAACCCAGTTTCGCCGACACATTTAAAATTTCGTCCCCCTTAAATATATCGAATATTAAATATATATTAAATATATAGAAGGAAAGAAAATTTGTATCGGTGAAACTGGGAGAGGGGGACTGTATTCTAATCTCATTCATTAATGTTTCTCTGCTTAAACAAACATAGAACAGAAAGCCCAATGAGCTACGTCCGCGTGTTGTGACATCCGCGATTTAACAGTTGCAACTGTTGAATCTGTTTTATTAGTCTAGATTGCTTTCATTTCCAAAGACAACTTTTGAATAATTGTTACATCTTAGATCTGTTCTAGTTTTGCAACTGCAGTCAGAGATTAACAAACCCTATAAGCTGAGAGTAAGTACACAAGAATTTAGGGGAAATTAGTGCTTTTCAAACTTTAATTATCCCGGCCCATAATGTCCCTGGGGTTTGAATTTTTGTATATGTTCTTAATGGCCCCCCTAGAATATGTATACAAAAAAAACTTACCATAGTTTCCCGGGGGGGGGGGGCTGCTGCGGAACCCCAGGAAGGTACGATTTGGGGGTAAAAACAAGGGGGAGGGAGTCAAATGGCACAAAAGGTATATCAGTAGGGCACAAGGAATATGTGTGTGAAATTTCAGCTTGATTCCGTTTCTCGTTTGGGCTGTAGCCCTGTCAAAGAAAGCGAAAACTTTTTTTAACAACAATTTTCTAACTTAAATTCCTCTTCACCCTAATGGTCCTGGGAATTGTATTTTGGTTTATGTCTTCAGGGGCCACTAGAGATTGAGTATACCAAAAATCAACTCCGGGGGTTTCATGGGGCTGAGATAGAGGGGTGAAAAACTCAGAAAACCCCAACTTGTTCTGTCGTGTACACTATTCTTGCTGCTGACGTTTGTTTTTGCTGGCGGCGATAAGCATTAAAACTAGATTTGAAGACTCATGCTGGCTTAAATTAACTCGGATGGAATAGGATAAACATTTTTGAATGGGCGTGGCAGTCTTCATGAAAAAAATAATAAATGAAGTGTACGAAGGGTTGAAAATATTAGTCTACAAAAGGTATTAATGTCTCAGCAGTAGAATGGCATAGGAGATAAAAATGAGAGAATGTTACAGAAGCGGATGCAATCGGATTTCAAAAGCTACATCTAATGTTTGTACCCACCCACTGTCACTCTCCAGCATTTCCCCCTCTTCACCAACAGCAAAAAGTTCCTTACTTCTTTCTACACAAGAAAGAACGTGGTGTGCCTCAGCAAGAATCCTGATGGTAAAGTCGGGGCAGAAGGGAGGTCAGGGGGTATTTGCGAGATCGCTAGAAAGTGGCTGTCAAATGGGCGTGCCAAAACAATGAGAGTACGAGTCTTCAGCATAAAATAAAACACATACAGAAGGGTTGAAAATAATAGTCTACAAAAAATTATAAAGGTTTAAGTGATAAGATGGCACAGTAGACAAAAAGGAGCGAGTGTTATGGAAGCGGATGCAATCAGATTTTGAAATGCATAAATGCCAACTCTTTCTACGTCATTATTGAGCCTTTTTCCCTTCTCACCGACAAAACAAAGTTCCTTTCTTCTTTGTACCTTAGAAAGAACACGTGAGTCAGCAAAAATTCTGATGGAAAGGAGGCGATCGAGATCAATCGCTTGAAAACGCTCGGCTACCGTGAAATGAAAAAAAATACAAAAAGTGGAAAATCGCGGATCCGCGGAAGATTTTCATCCCAGAATATACAGAAATAAAGATACTGTCGGGTCAGAGGTCCAATCCAGCATTTGTTATGGAGCGCAATATGGTGTGATAGTAGTGGGGAATTACCTCTAGTCCTCCTAAAAGGCACTATGATGGCTCGCAGTTATGAGAAAAACATTTCAATGCTGGTTTACTGTCTATGCCATTGAATTGCAAAAGAACCATGAATAGGCTAGACAATAATTGCCCACATTGTGCATGACATTCTCAACTATGTCTTCAAGGAAATGAAGTACTTTTGTGGCCTGCTTGGTCACCAAACCTCTCCCCAATAGAGTACGTTTGGAGCATACCAACCATCCAAGAATGCTGGGGAACTAATAGCCCAAATAAAAAGATTATGGCTTGATGTTCTGCAGGGGTCATATAGTTAGCTCCCAGAGGTGGCGATGCAACTTATTGATGCATAACCATTTTCATACCAATTTCTTAATAAAACAATATCTTGTCCAATTCAGGACAAGATATTGTTTTATTCAGAAATTGGTATGAAAATGGTTATGGAATCATTTGTTTATCTCCCCACGGGTCACATACATTTTAAGTTTTGTGATGATAGCTTATGTCTCTCTGGGCACATTTATTTTTTTGTGACAGCATGTATAGTAACTTACCCTTTTTGCTTTACAATTATGGAATGAAATTAAATACTGCAATTTTTCAATGCTAAATCAAAATGATGTTAAACATTACTGTTAAAAAATACTATTAAAAATGCATTTAAAAATATACCTTCATCAAACTTTTGAAAAAGTAGATCTACGTGAGCCCGGTTTCCTGGTACTCTATAAATTCCTTCAGAATCTAATCCTTCTTCTTCAATAAATTTTATACATTTCTCTACAAATAATGGAGTAGGATTGTCTTCAGACTGCATGAAGTCTTCAATACCTTGTAACTGTTGAGTTATAGTACCACTTTTTCCCTGAGCTGCTTTCTTTTTCTTTTTCTCAGTTAACCTTTTTAATCGTTCCTGCAAAATATTATAGATTAATGAAATGACAAAATAAATGAAAGCTGAAAGTTGTTGGCAAGCACCTCACAAACAAGCAACTCCCCCAACTATTTTACTAAGAATATAAAGATGTATGTTTGCATTAGACTAACCTTTCACCTTTAAAGTAAAAATATATGCAACAAAGCCAGAAAAGAGTCAATTTGACTTTTCAAATGTTGCATATATCTTTATAAACACAATAGTTAAACACTCACCTCCTTTAAGAGAAAGAAAGACAAGATTTTTTCATTTATTGCAATAGGTTAAAAAAAAGACTATAATGGAAAAAAATGTGCAAATAAAAAAACAGAAAACACTTCAAAACTAATGAACCAAGCATATCAATAAACTTTCAAGTCTTAAAAATCAGCATTTAAAGTAAAAGCAATATTTTCTGTACCAGGAATAAAAATGAATGCTTAGTTTCAGACAATGTACATTTCAAAGTATCTTTTAGCCAGCTGCAACTAAAAGGGTAGATTAAAGGGACAAAAGGGGATGGCGGGGACTCTTTATGGTTAACTTATGTAATTGCTAGAATGAGGAAGTTCTAAAATGCACTAGTAAAACACTACTTTTAAATTGATCATACCAAATTATCTCTAAAAGATGCATTTGTATACAGTGAAACCCTGATTTTACGTTTTCCGTCGAACCAGTGATAAAAAACATTCTAAGAAGGAAAACCTAAAATCGGGGCAGTGGTAAAAATCGAAGCACATTGTTTCAAAACCAACTCTTATCCAATGAAGTACAGGGCAAAATGTGTAAAATTTACTTGTTGTTTTGTTTCTAGATGCAATTTCATTTATAATCTGATCTGTACTAACAATTTTTTTGAAAATTTGCTTCTTAGTTGGCATTTACAAAAAAATCATTTTGGAGTATCTATGCTTGAAATCGCTTGATCAGCTGTGGAGACACTCTAGATCATCTCTTCTTCATCAAAAGTGGCTAGTAAACCAGATAGTGAAGAAATTCCTGATGTGATAGGATGATACAAGCACCACCAACCTCTGGAAATATTTCAGGAGAAGTGTCGGCAGCTCTACTCTCCTTAGTTGCCATGAAGGAAGATTGGATGATCAGAGGAAATCTCCCTTGCAGAAAAAAGGAAAATTAGACACAAGGTTGGTGAAAAAAAAAATTTTTTCCCCTCCCATAATGGTCGATTTTGCGGTTATTGGAGGGCAGGTTGTGGCTCCCAGTTCAGCTTAACCGAGTATTATTGTCCTACCTTCATTGGATAGAAGTAGGAACCCACTACTTACCCTACAATGTGCGCGAAATCAACCATTATGACGGTGGTGATTTGACGGTCTGAACAGGCATCATGTTGGGTGGCCGCACACCCCTCCATGTCTTTGAGAGAGTCTCTCTGAAAATAGCGAGGAATAGAGATGTGGTCTTGGAGCCCTATGCTCACCTCTTGAGAGGTAATGTTAGTCCTGGGGAATTTTAATGGATGTTAACGCAAGGCCTGATAGAGCTCTTCTGGTCCAAGAATTTCTGGAAGGGAAGGATATTCACTGGAGGGTTTAGCCAAGCAGATCTCTAAACTCCAATCCTATAGAGCATTTATGGGATGCTCTCGGGAGAGCAATAGCAACTCGCAACACCTCTCCGGGGACCATCCATAGTCTGAGAACAGCGTTGCTGAACCAGTGGAAACATTTGCCCCAGAATCACATAAAGTACTTCATTTCAAGTATGGAGTCACACTTCAAGGTCTAAAGGTTTGTTAGAGGGGGCTATACCCCCATTAACTCATTTTGTTGTTCAATTTAGCAACCGCTGTTTCATACCATCTAACTTTAACGAGTGTTATTTATGTGATCACATGTGTGTATTTTAAATCTCGGACGGTTATTTGTTTTGCATTGTTTAAATGTATGTACACTAAATTTCATTAAAATTCCCCTGGAGTTCTGGAGATAATTGACCAAAGCGGAAAATTCTCTTAATTTCTTACACTATTGTATATGTACTCCTGAGTGAAACTGTTTCGGTTTTTCAACAGTGATTGTTTCATTACAATGTTTTTACTATACTTCTAATCACTAAAAATTCTTTCTCAGGAGGAATTTTGGTGTTTTGATAACAATTCCTTAGAAATAAAAATGAGTGTGTGAACGTTTTTAAGTGTTGTACTACATTGTTTAGAGTTTTTAGACTTGGGTTGGAACAAAACTGATTTGCACACACACACACACACAAGAAAATGCTTTCATATAACAGAAAATTATTCTTCTGTATTAAAAATATGAGAAAATTAAATATTGCATAAAATATTTCTTTCATATTCAATCAATACATGCCATTTTGTAAAGCTTGACCATGGAGAGATGGCAGATGAATTTGAAAAAGAAACATTATTTGTATTATTTGTAATAGTTTATTATTATTTGGCAATAGATAAGATCAGAGAGAACGACTCTTACTACTCTGTGTTTTCTGGCTGATTTTATCCATTACAATTGATACAAATGATGCTCCTGCTTCAAAGTCATCCGCCATCTCTCTGTGATCAAGCATTAAATTGAGTGGGGGAAAACATTTCTTGAAAGTCATTTCTTATATTTTGAGACCACTGAAGTGGTAAACTCCATTGCAAGTCCAAAAACAAAAGGTACTTACTCTAGACAGAAATTTCAAGAGATTAAAATAACATCACAAATGGGGGAAGGAGGGGGACAAACAGATTTTTCCCCCTTCCGCTATGAATATGTCTGACCTTAAAATTACTTTGCTCGATCAAGAGTAAATATATTTTTTAAATATCTGGCTAAATAACCTGATTGTTAAGATTAAATTTAGTTAATGATCAATTTCTTTGTTAATATTTACAATCACTGCATCAAAAAAAACAGCTTGTTTTTTCATTTTCTGGCAGTTTATTTTTTGCATGCTCCTGCTAAAGTATTGTACTCAGCAGGTGTGGATCCAGAGATCCCTCTTCCCTTAAGTCACCAAAGATAGCCAAAAGCTGCGTTTTGGGGACATGTATGTCAGTAAATTCACTAGACACTTTATTACCCCCCCCCCCAAAGTCACCCCCTCTCCTTCCGGAAATGACCCCACTAAAACAAGAACCTGGATCTGTACCTGGTACTAAGCCCCTCTGTTTTCAAAGGAAATATTTTCAGTCATAAGGAAATTATAATTACTCTCAGAAAGCAAACATTCTTAGAAATACATATATCAAAGTTTTAAACAATTTTTAAGAGCCATTTTTCAATAGACAAAACTTCTGATGTATGAGAAAAGGACTATCAGTATTTACTGCATTTAGAATGAGCCAGATTGTAACAGATTATTATGTTTCTGCTAAAGTGATTTTTTAAAAATAAGTAGATTATGCCTTCTTTCTAGGAGGGGGAGGTCAAGAAGTTTCATGGCACACGATGAAATCTGAGAGATTAAAATTGAAAATTTACAGAATATTTTAGAGTTAAACCAAATTTGAGTTTTTTACACATCAGCTAGCAGACTATCTCTTAGATAAATTGCAAAGTAGAAATCTTCTCCCAAAGACTGCAAAAGCTATTAAACTCAGATTCTTGAAAATATAGATACACTAATACTGAATTTGAGTAACTTACAGCAATTCTGGACATTTGCATAATTTAAACACAACATTAAAATTTGATTTCTGTATTCACGGCCAGTTTAAGCATATCTTTATTTTACTTATTAAAATCTCCATAAAAATTAAGAAAACCCACTAAAGAAAAAAAGTATTGATTTTTAACAGTAGTCAGAACCTAGCTGCAACTGGGCTAAAATTGTCAAGTGGGCGTAGCAAAAGGAAAATCTTGAAAATACACTACAAATTATAAAATGAATTGAAAATAATGTTGAATACAAAATTAGCGATGCCTAAGTGATAAAATCATATGGTTCACAAAATTGGGAGAGTTTTATATAAGTGGATGCAATCGGCTTCCGATCTCGTAAGATGTCGGGAGAGAGCTCTAAAAAACAGCCAAAATATGTAAATTGTAAGTTTAGTCCGTAAGAGTTATTCAAAAGCAGGAGGAAGACATGAAAAATCTGGCTGGCAGGAGGATTGTGGTAAAAGTAAGATTATTTTGCCAAAAGTAGGAAAGATGTAATGACTGATTAGTCAAAGTACGACTTTCACTATTTTTGGCTTTCACAGTAAAAAAGTTCAACATTCAAATGAAAATACAATTTCAAAATATTGACATGCAATTTGGAGATCACTGATCAATGCTTTGAAAGCAAAATTTGTAACTCTAGTTAAGGATGCAAAGAGATTGTGCATGTCAACTTATAGGTGCTGTATACGGAATAGAAGAAAGAAAAACTGATAAACTAAAAATTTATAATTGGAAAGTGTAAGAAAATTAGGTTAAATTAAAAAATTGGGACTAAAAGAGAGAGAGAGAAAATCCAGTAACTCTTAAGCCTACACTTAAAGTTATCCAAAGGTTGCACTTATAAAAAGCTTCATATTTTCTGCAGAATAAATGAGCAAAATTTTGGAAAGGGCAGTGAAAAAAACCGTCGGAGAAATTTTGGAAAATTGACACCCTTTTGTAAAGCCGAAATTTTCAAGTCTTCAAAAGGCATCTAACACATTCTTTTAGCCACATGCAATTCAAAAGTGCAACTATTTGAAGCTGCATATTAGGAAAATAACAGCGCAGACTGCTGCAGTCAAATTATTTAACAACTTGAATCATTTTTTTGAAAAATAAACTTAAAATTAAAAATAAAAGAAGCAGAGTTGAAGGTTGCATATGTTAAATAGCTTCAGACTTTAAAATTGAGAAATTGAAAATATGCAAAAGGACTGAAATCTCAAAAGTGACATGCAATTCCAGCAAAGCACAAGTTTGATTTTCCAAGTTTCCAAAAATAAGACCTTGAGTCAATGAGGTAAAAATTGTGAAAATGCAGTTAAATGGCGGTCTTAATTAAAGTTAATTCTTTCAATGCACCAAATTTAGTACCAATTTTTCTAAAAAGAAGTTTCCCAATAAAATCCAATTTTCAGAGTAAATAAAATCAGACAAACTCCGCAAAAAATGGCTACATTTTTTTCCTTTTTTTTTTGGTGAGTTACCTAATAGATCTTTATGGGACTAGTTCTAAAAAAAAACCAGAAAACAAATTTTTGTTTCGAACATTTTAACTAATTTAGGAAAAATGTTTCCCTCTTTATTGTTTTAGTTTACAATTTCAAGATCCAATACAGGTCGATTTTACTCCCATTTATATCTACCACTTTCCTAAAAATTACACTTGGGTCATTCCATGCGAAATGAGCAAATCAGCTGTGGCTGACATGTCACAGATTTCAATGAAAATTTTTATTTTGGTAAACCATACATATCTATAAGGGAATGCAAAGTATGGAAGTTTATAAACTGTTTGTTGAGCTGTTATTGATATTAGAAGTTGATGCTTACCTAAGCCTAAATTTTCAGAGTCCATCACCACCAGTTTGTGACTCAATAACTCCATAAGTTATAAACGTACACTTAAAAAATAAATATTTCCGCAATCTATAAACAATTTTCTATTGAGAAAAAGCGAAGTAAAATTTATTCGGATCTTTTTTTGAATCTGAGATATTGACAAAGATTGAAATTTTGCCAATTTGCTCCAGATTTTAAATCATTCTTCTAGCTCTTTTAATGAAAAAATAACAGTAAAAATAATTCAGATTGAAAAACTATCGATAACTATCTGCTATAATTTAGTAACTGTTTATTAATTTCTTGATGACGAAATTGTACTTTAAAAAATCGAAAATTTCCAAAAATTTCATTTTTTCCTCTGTTTCAGATGTTTTTTTGAAGATGAGGGAAAGCTCTAAATTTACTCATTTTTTTTTACGTAACATATTGAAGTGTCTTTTAGATGCTACTAAATTTTAATCATTGGTATCAGCGTATTTTTGTTACTAGAGTAACTTGAACTAAGCTAAAATTTCATTAGTTACTTCATTTTATTTTGTAAGTTTAGCAAAACTAACCATTTCTTTCGTGTCTCATTTTCTCAAAAGCATGTTTATGAAGTACAGTCTGAAATGTACATTTTTTTAATTGAAATAAATGTTAGCTTTACTTGCTTTTGCATCATTTAGTCGTTTATCTAATTCTTTGAATTCTCGTAATTTCACATAAGGGTCAATCCATACAGGTTCCATACAGTACAAACTACTCATTCTCATGTTCAAATATTTCTAAGTTATCAAATTAAAATAATTATTTTGAAAATTACAGTATGTTTTTTCAGTATAATGTATTACATAGGGCACAATATACGTAATTTAAGAAGGTGCCATGACGTTTTCAGTTTTTATTTCTGTTTTAGTGTGTGAATTGACTAGCAAAATTGCTTAATTTTAAAGACCTGTATCTTTTTTACAAACCAAATACAAAAAACAATATGTATAAAATGTATAGTACTTGAACGGAATATTCAATTGGAAAGGAAATTTTATTTTTAATTCTATCCCCTTTTGGTTTATAGGGGTCTAAAAATGTCATTTTCGTCATTTTTCCGATTTTTGAGGGGCTCTAATCTATAAAGGGTGAACAAACACACAGCAACAGTTACATATTCTTTCTAGCATGGTTCCAGCGATTAGTTTTTGTTGTATTTCATTTTGTGTTTCCGTCCTCTACGTGAGTTATCCCCCTTTGAAATGAGTAAAATTTTTACATTTGGTCTTGAACTTTAACCTGTTGCCATTATTTTAATTATTAACTTACAGCTAAGTAACTCAGCATATAAGACTATCAACTTATGCACTTTAACATCAAAGTGTTAAATTAACTGTCATAAATGTAATTCAAATAGATTTCTGCCAAAATGCAAAGGTCCCATTTTTGACTATGAAAACCACTTTTGATGACCTCTAAAAAATCAAAGGTCCAGTTGAGAGAAAAAATAAAAGTGGTTTTAAACATCTTTCATATGCAGCTTTTAGGAATATGAATTTAAAAAAAATAAAATAAAAATGGTCGAGCACACCTACCCGTCGAAACTGTATGGATTGACCAAAAAAAAAAAAAAAGCTTTCTTTCTGAATTTTATTTTACGTTTGGAAATCAAAAACCAATTTCGAGTTTCTTCAAGCAAATAGTAGAAACACAGCTCTATATTCTTGTAAAATTTTAAAGTTGTCTGAATTTTCCCTCATTTGAATTTTTGTGTGTATGTGAAGGGGAAAATCATCATTATACAAAAAGTCACAAAGTTTAAAATTGATTATGAAGACAAAGGAGTTAAAATACAACTTCAAAAGTAAGGTATTTCTTTTATGATACTTAGCACATTATTGGGTATTAATTTCATCAAAGCTAATGCATTTCTTAAAGATTGAGATTAAAAAATAAAATGCTTAATTATGAGAAAATTGAAATATTTTTAGTTTTTGAAACTCGGTTAAAAGTTAACTATAATAACTTTGAAAATTTTACTGATATCAGATTAATTACCCTACTCCATAGATTGCAACATATAACTTTTATGTTTTCATTAAATAGTTAATAAGATACAAGCCTTCAAAAGTGCAACATTTAGCATTTATGAGAATGGTGTTCAATTTGACAAATTTTCAATCGCATGTAACTATTAAAATAAAAAATTTTAAGCAAAAGTATTTTAGATATTTTTATATAGGCATAAAAGGAACCTGTATACCAAATTTCATAAAAATCTGTTACCATGCGGCCACCACGTTTTTGCGAATTTTGCTCATTTCGTATGGAATGACCCACTTGCAAAATTGGAGCACTAAAAAATATGCTATAAAAATGGTACTTCCACCAAAATGAAAATTATTAATAAAACGGAATGTTAAACTGAAAGATAAACATTGTATGTATACGACATATTGCGTTTTAGTCCTAGCTAATTTTACTGCTAGTGATTATGTAGCTATCTTTTAGCATCTGTTTCTGGTTAGTTGACTTTTTCATTATTTCTTCAGTAGTATGCCGTACAAAACCTTCTGAGCTGAAATAAAAGGGTACTTTTTTATTCTCCTGCCCCCCCCCCCAAAAAAACGAGTTTGAAATGGAAACATACAGTTTTGTTTAAAATTTGTCAGTTTCATGTTCTACTTAAATATTAATTCATTCCTTTTTCCTGAGCATTTGTTTCGTCTTTAAATATGATTTGTATAAGATTAAAAAAAAAAACCTTATAACACATGCTTTAGACATAATTGTGCTTTTGCAACCAAAATGAACGTGGACTTTTTTTCTCCCCCCCCCTTCTAATTCTAAATATTAACTTTAAAAGAATCACAAAAATAAAATGCTGATATTTAATTTTCATAAAAATTGCCAGTAAGATAAAAATATTGGATTAGTTCTTTTCACAAGAAAAACTTGCCTCTTTGAATACAGCTGCTTATTGCACTGCGTTTAGCAGTGCATAACATTTGCAAACACATTTGTGGCGTGAATTGAACAAGTCCAAAACTAGGAATAGAATTCAAATGAAGTCTTTTTTTGTTTTGCACCTTGTTACGACTACATTTTTAAAGCACTAAAACAAATTTTAATGAAAATTTGGCACAATTTTATCTATGAAATCAATAAATTGTTATGCATTCTCAGATATCTAAATTTTAATTAAATGTTGTTATTAATTTTAGTTATCTGCTCTGCTTAGTTAAAAAATTATAATGACTGCCTTAAGTTATACTAGCTAACATTGCAGGGGAATGTGGGGCAAAGTGAAATGGTTAAGATCACTCACTTTTTTCAAAATGAACAAATTGGAAATTTGTTTTGAAAATTACGGTACATAAAGAAAGAACACTATATTTTATAATAAAACTTGCACTGAAACATTTTAAATTTTTGACAGTAAATTTGTGCCTTTAAAAAAAGGTGGAAAATGTCAACCCCCTTTTTTTTCGTGGGGCAAAGTGAAAAATAAAATATTTTTCTAACAAAATATAAACAAAATATTTTCTATTCAATTGTTAAAGATATTTGATAGAATAAATGAGTAAATAAAAGAATGAATGAAGAAATGAAAATAAAATGAAACAATAAATGAATAAATAAATATATAAATAAGTTAATACATGAGAAAAGTTAAATGAATGAATAAAATATCGAATGAAGAAGAAAATAAGTGAATGAATGAAAAAATATATAAGGGATTTTTTAAGTGAAAGAATATGAATGGAACAACTAATTAACTGAAATGTAAATGATTTTCATAAACGATTGAATAAGTAAATGAAATGGACTACATTTCACTTTGCCCCATCCATTTTGCCCCGCATGCACTTGACTAACTGTACAAAGCACTTGAAATACAAATAAGCTTAAAATTAAGTAAATAAATACTGCACCGTATATTAGTAGGTCTCAGTAATATATTTAAAGCATTATAATAACAATAACTTTATCATTTAATAATAACAAAAATAATTTGACTTACAACAAAATATTACAATATGAGTATCAATTTTTGAAAATTACTTGTACTATCATATTCTCTGACTTTCAGTGGTAATATTTCTTGACTGGAATAGACTACATGTGCTACTACATAGTTAAAATATTACTAGGCAGGTGGCGCTAAAAGCAAAGTAAATATTTGAACATTTTACTTTGCCCCGCTATTTCGTTTTGTCCCATATTCCCCCACTTGTTATTTTTATGTGAAAATTTTCATTTATTGATTTTTAGTCATTACCTCTACATGGGTACAGAAATCAGTTATGTATTGAAAAAAACATAATCTCCAAATGCAGTGCTAAATACATTGTGTATGAATTTTTATGATTTTGACCCACCTTCCCTTCACCCCATACTTTTAAAGTGGCTTTCAACATAATCAATTCCAATCTTTGTGGCCTGTTGTTTTAAAAAGATTGTGCATCCCTGAACATAGCATGATATTAAATGTACAAAAAAAGAGGCAGACACCAAAATCAGAAAATGAATACAAAGCGCAATTGCACTACTTTCCAGTAAGAAAATTTGCAACCATAAACAATTAACTTGAACCTACTTCTTCTTTTAGTCTCCGCTTCTCTTGTTTTTCATCTTCTCGATTCTTTTTACGTTCTTCTTTCTTTTTTGCTGTTTTATCATTCTCTGTTTTTCCCTGTTAAAAAAGACATTTTTAGCACAATAACTGATATGCAAGACTCTAAAATCAGGTTTATACACAAAAACCTACAACTCTTTTGATTTAGAGAAGGCAAATTTATACAAAAGACAAAATTTATTACCCTAGAAGTAGTAGTATTATCTCTAGGTGAAGCTACTTCATAACTTGAATCATCTTCATGAGGAGGAACAGAAGTTAGAGATTGTTCTAACTTTAACTTTGCTGTTGAAAATAGTAAAGAACACAAAATGAATATTAATCATTCATTATTCCTTATTTCACCAACAAATTCCTACAAAAAAGAGGGGGGGGGGGAGGCTCCCATAACATTTTATGAAATTTAAATAAAAATGCACATTTGGACACATCAAGACGCAGATTCTTATCCTTTTTATTTCATATTTTCTTTCGTTAAAACTTGGGAGAACAAAAACAGTGCACATATGAGGCAGTAAAAAGCAAAGGGATGTAAGTTTTTTTATAAAACGCATTTTAAGTTCAACTAAGATACTATGTTGCCTTTCATTGAATTCTTTTTTTTCCCCTAAATCAAGCTGTACAGCAGCAACTACTAGAGCTACTAGTACCATCTCTTGCCAAAAAGCAGATGAGAGGTTCTCCTATTATTTGTACTGGTTATTTCCAAATTTTTAATTTTGGCACTTACAACCCTTTGCTTCTCATTGCCTCATATGTGGTATGTTACACCCTAACTTGTTTATATTTACCCAAATCATTCAGAATCAAACTCGCTCTTAGTTTGCTTTAACTTGATTTTGTAAAAAATAATACTACTGGTGCAGTATGACCAAGTGCAAACTTCAATGAAATATGTAACTAGCATAACTATGTATGTTGCAAAAATAACATGTTTCATAAAACTACTGAAAGATTTAGAACTCATGAACTTCATCTATTAATATTCTGACCATTTTGTATTTAATGATACAGCTCTTAGATTTGTAAACAATTACTAATCATAGATGACCAAAAAACGTGCATCAGAGAATGCACATTTTTAAATATAACAATAATTACGATTGATATGCAAAACCTTAGGGATTCCTTTACTTTTGACAAAAGAAGGGATCGATTTTTACAGCTACATAATTAGAAAGTACTTTTTCCCTTTGAATAACTCTTTCTCCATCAATAGATGTTTTTTTTTCTTTTAGCCCCCATCTCATTTTATTGTTTTAAGCATTTGATTTCTGAAACACAAATTAGCTGAAAGAAGAAAGATTAAAAAATGAGAGGTGATAAGAAACATACAAATGAAGAAATGCTAGCAAGAAACTCAAAGCATTAAATATACATCAGTGCTGAATGAAAATATAATCAACTAAGTTGCAATTGTGGGCACATGAGGACTACAAAAGCACTTTGACAGCTACCGAAAAGAGCTAAGACTTTTTTGTGAATGAAATATTAGAGGAAAAAATTAAAAAGTTCAAAAGATTTACATGGTTTCATGCATTTTCCCCTCTGCCAAATTGATCACTCACACTGATGTAACCAAATGAAAAAACTTCCATTACTAATTTAAAACATGTCTTGTGGTGAACATACTAGTAATGGCATTTCATACTTCAGACATTCTAAAAAGATCAATTATATCATATCTTTTTATTAGCTGTTTTGTTACTACTGTTTTGAAATTAGTTACCTTAGCATACATAACAGATAAAGTAACTTAGCACACATTAAGCAATCATACATAAATATTTCCTACTAAAGAAATATAAATCGTGCAAATCTTAATACAGAAATTTACACATGAATTTTAAATAAATAATAAGAAGAATAGAAATCATAGCTAATTTGGAATATAAAACTTAATGAACATTGATTAAAAATCTCCATGCAAGAGTTGAAATGAGGGAAAAGTAAAAGCTTTATTTCTCCTCAATATATATGCAATTCTATTCCTAAAAGAATTTTAAATACATTACTAAAAATTACATTAAGCATGGGACAAAATATTATTGGTACTACACAAAACCCTCAAAATACCTTACTTTTGACAGTTTAAGTACTAAGAAATTTTATGTAATCTGGAATTCAGAGTCAATAGAAATTGTAATGGGCATCACACATCAAAAAAATATTCAAGCTTTCATCAAAGTTATTGAATAAAACATTTTAAAAATCCTAATTGATATCCTGATGAGGTAATATAATTAACATGGCATGGGTACATAAAGCATTAAAATAAAATAGTTTTAACATTTGTGACCCTTTATTTTTTTTTCTCAAACTTCTGAAAATAAATTACAGAATAAATATATAGGTTGCTCATAAAATAAATACCCATTTTACCAAATAACTTTCTATTGCAATGCGTAAGAATGCATCCTCAAAGGACAAATTTTGATTGTACATTCAGATTAAGTCAACAATTCAAAAGGACTTTTCTCTATCACTTTCAACCACATTTCAGTAATACTGCCAAGTTGGGCGTTGGCGGGATCGAAAACAGAGAGAAATTCAAATCTGCATACGTCAGGGCACTATTTTTCAATCAAAAAGTTATCAATGCAAGGCAATTGAGACCACATTGTTTTCAAAAACTCTCATCCAACGCTAAAAATTACATTTAAATTTGAAAAAATATTAAACACAAATACACATATATAAGAATCTGACACAGAAGCTGAAAAAAGTCAAGAATCATTTGAAATTATTAGGAGGCCTCATAAGTGTAACAAACTTGATCAACAGGACCAAAACCATTTCCTTTCCCATAAAATTTTGTCATAATAAGTTATGCCTTTCTTATATTTTCCTTGGTGGTTACAACATCATCTTTATCAGGATCAGCAGTTTTCAAAACTTAAGTCCATTTCTTTGGTGGAATATCCTTTGTGACTTCCAAGCAATATGCTCATACACTTCCATAATTTCTTCTACTGTAAGTTCCTTGTGCAAATCAAAAGTTCATTAACATCAATATCTGCTGCCTCTTCTCTTAATTGACAATTTAATGGGAAAAAATTGATAAAATGTAGAAAAATAGAGAGTCCAATTGAGAAATCTGATAGTTCTGCACATTGAAAGTTTAAAAAAAAATAGTAGTGATTCTGTATTAAAGCAAAGTAAATCTACTAAATATTGCCAGAATGAATTCTGCATTGGCCTCAGGATGAAAATTAAGGGACCACATAATTACGAGTTTGTGCACTTCTGGGTAGCGAAAGTCAGGGAATTACTGTATTTAACTCAGTCTTAAGATGATTCAAGAAACTTTAATCTAATGCTGATAGTCAATAAATTGAACATTTAACCATATGAAGGGAAACCACAGTAATGAATCAAGACAGATAAAACACTAAAGTTAAATAGCTTTTAACTTTAGTGTTTTATCTGTTTTATCTTTAGTGTTAACAAACAAACAACTTGGCACAGAATGAAGTAAAGCACATTTAAGAGCATGGGAAACCTTTTGTCCAATCATGGGGACAAACCCAATTCATGGACAGCTTAACAGTAATTAAGAGATGTGTTTTCATTCAGTTCAAACAACTTGATTACTTTTTTTTATTGATGGATTCCTGAAGACCAAAAACATGCAAGGTCGAAACAACTTTAAAATAATCCAATGCAGTCTATAGAAAACTCTAAAAATTATTTGGAAGAGTATTATCCTATGGCAAATTGTACCCCAATGTGTGTAGATATCTTTTAAAAATGCAATGCCATGCTTTCTCATTTAAGAATACTTGAGTATATGAGCAAAATCTCAGTCACATTAAACAATGTTTACCTCTAAGCGGGTACTTATTTTATAAACACCCAACATATTTCTTTTCCCCTTTCAAACCTACATTTTTTTTTCGAATAGAACTTAGTAAGAAATTAAAAGATGTTACTTTTATATAACAGAAAAAAAAAAGAAAGAGTAAAGAGAATTCTAAAAATTTTTGAAGATTTAAGCCAAAGAACATAAAGCAAAGTTTCAAAAGAAGAAGATAGGAGAAAAAGAAAACTTACATGAAGGAGAGAAGAGATCATTATCAGAAGTAAGTGCACTAAATTGAAGTGAATCTCCTAAAGGAGGAGGATGAGGTTGTGACTTTTCCGATTGTTGTGGCTGTTGTTGCTGGTGTGGTTGACCTTGCTGTTTTCTACGTCTCAAACGAAAGGAACGCTTGTGTTTGTATTTCAGACGGTGAGAAGTTTTATAACGAGGATCTTCCTCTTCAGATAAATCACTGCCCTCTGAAGAATTGTTTCCACTTCCACGAACTGAAATCATAGTAAATTCTCATCTCTCTGTCATCTACTACTACCTAAGAATACTAGATGACTGGTAAATGGTAGTAAATGGTTCTAAACGAACTACATCCACAGTGCCTTTCTGGATACTCTTACAAGCAGAAATTAAACTTCCCCACTCTGCCGAGAAACATGAGTAGTAACATTCAGTAACGTCCATCCTTCACTCATCAATTTTTCCCAAATAGAATTTATTTTTTTATTTTTAGAACAGGATACTTAATAACATTTTTGATAATGTATAGAGTGAATCTTTTAGAAAAGGAATTGCATGTTTTAAAAAAAATTGGAAAAAAAAAAGAAAAAGAAATCTCACAAAATTAGAAAGAATTTACAACAAAATTGAGAGTTAAGAAAAGTTGTAGTAGAAAATTATGAGTACTCAGACAATAAAGCTAAAAACACTGAACTAGGTAAATAGCAGAACAAAAACTAAGAAAATAGGTAATCACAAATTTCAAACATTTATTCAGAATTAGCTATTGTTGTAAGTCCAAATATTAGTTGAAACAGAAGTGCATTATAGATATGGGGAAAAAAGTACAAGTTTAGACAATGAGTAATTACTGAACAAACAAAATTTTAAAACCATGCACTGGAAGTTAAAACCAAGCAGCTACAAACTATGATAAAAAGGAAACAGCAAGGATTGAAGCCTAAGAAAAAATATGAGCTTATGATGTGTAAACTCAAAAAACAATACATAAAACAGATTAGTAAACTGGCAAAAAAGAAAAAAAAGCAAAGGTTTCCTTTGAGATAAAGTATATAATTAAAAAAAAAAAAGGTGAGACATAACTGGTGCACAATATTGTTATTGGCAGCACTAAAACTGCATGCAGTGTGATGGGTTTCAACATAAACCATGCAGTTATGCAGTGAAAATAGTGCTGGGGGACAATGAAATACCTTTATCAAGTGGATCAAGAGATTGAGCAGTCACAATCCTCTGACCCCCAGGAAATGACGGGACTGGAGGCAGTGGTCCCTCAAATGAAGGGATCCGAGGAGGAGCAACAGGTATGCCACGCTTTTTACGTGTTTTCTTGTGAGGGGTGGGTTTACGATTTGCTTTAGTATAGACCTCTCTTTGTCTACGTTCCAGTGAACTCCACTCACTTTCTGAATCAGAGCCTAACAGTGAGGAATATAATCAAAGTGTTTTAAAAGTTGCATGCATTTAAACAGCAATGCAAAACAGAAAACAGTTTTTATATAGCAGTGAGATATATGATGCCCATTGAGTTTTTCAGGCCTTGGATCACTTAAAGTGTCTTGAAAATAATGAGAAAAGTGCTCATAGCCTTAAAAAAACTGAACAAATGGTGATCATTTCATCATTTCCAATGGTGTATTAATTAAACTGGTTATAACTTGAGATAAATACTTCCAATTTTTAAATGTCAGAAATAGTATTCAATTAGCATCACCTAATCAAAGAATGAAACTTATTAGATTTATAATAACACTTCTACATTCATAATCAATTTTTGGACAACTTCTCTTAAGTATCAGTTCACTAATAAAACATGAGTAGATTAAAACTGCTATAGTAGAAAAGGCTTGAAAAATCATTTATTTATAATAAATCAAGGGTCTTTTAAACAAGTTCTTCTTCAAGACCATTAAAAACATCATTTTTTCTTTTATGCATGCAAGAAAAGTTTTATCAAATTTAAACAGAAGATCATTTTTATTAATTAAATTAAATTTCTTAAATATTCCCTTTAAAATATCTTATGCTCTCTTCAGGGCTAAATTATATTACTATGGCAATAACAATGAAATTTCTGTTAAACTAAATCTAGAATATCTAAACAAAAAGATGTACACTAAAATTACCATAACAGTGCGAAATTTTCAAAAGACATCCAATTCGTGATTTACAGAAAAAAAGATTCCTTTAAACTCTTATTCTAAATACAAATGTTGACCATTTTACAATTGTTTGCGTACAAAAAATCTAGTATCTACAGTTGGGGCAAACCTAACCTGGTCGCATCGTAATGCAGTGATTAGGATCTGCATAGCTTTTAGAATGCTGCCAGGTTAGGTTTGCCCCAACTGTCTTTTTAATAATTTCATCGCAGTTATCTATACTATAGAAATCAGTGTGCATCTGTCTGTCAGTATGAAGCCTCAACTCCTCAACAGCTAATGGGAGTTGAGTCAAATGAGGGACTGAAAACTTGAAATTTTTACAAGGAACTCATTTTGTTCTGTCTTATCTTTACAGCTTTAATTGGTAAAATATTAATAAAAATACCAATTAACACATTCACCATATCATAACCCACCATTGGGTCCTACTGGACTTGCTTAACAGATGTGCATGTCCACTGGTGGATCATCTTCTATGTACGACTACATTAACAGGGCTGCCACTGAGCTATGATGCTAAAAATAGCTGCTAAAAAAGCCTTTTACACGAAAAAGTCTCCAAAATAGTCGCCAGAAGCAGAAAAGTGTTTAAGATAGTCTCCCAAAATGTTTCGGAAATAATATTAGTGTCATAATAATGCAAGGGTACTTTGATAACAAGCCTTTTTAAGTAGCCTTGTAAGTAGGATGCCTCGACAGACTCATATGTCAAAGTCATCATAAGTGGTTTTGCACCAAACTGATTTCAATAATGACGTAAAAGTAATCACGATGAAACAGTGGAAAAAAAAATCTAGTCGTAACTCACTCAAAACAAAGGGGTTTGAGCAAAGAAAATTTTTTTTTATATTAAACTCACTTTTTAAATAAAATAACATATCTTCCCTACTCCAGCTATTCTGAGGTAAAATGTCCACCTATTCAACAAATGGTAAGACTTATCCCTTTCATAACAATATGGAGTTTTAATTAATTTACAAATAAAAAGAAAGAGCACCTGTCTGCATATTGCGTAGGTCTAGATCATTCCAGCAACTTTTAAAAATTCAGCACAGAAATAATTTGAAGGATTAGGGTTTGCACATTGCCGAAGCATCATTTCTAACATTTGATTTTGTGAATTCATCACTTGAGATTTTACATTTTAATGGCTATTTCACAAAAATAGTTGCCGTTTTTTAAAAGGTTGCAACATAGTTGTTTTGCAATTTTCTTCAAATAAAGAAAAGTTCTATTATTTTCTGCTGCAAGAAACCTGTGTGACTATTATGAGTTATACATCAGGTTAAAACCTTGTTTCGTGAACAAGCTATCAATTTTTATCGACCCAGAATATCAATTCATATAACCAATCATAATACTTATCTGATGTTAATGAATTTTACATGTTAATTGTATCAGTGTTATTTTCCCAATATACCTTATATTAAAAACTTAATATTATGTTTAATAATTAAGCAACAATTAGCCAGACTTTTCCAGCAGTTGATATTCACAATTCAACAACTGTACATCAGTTTCAGTTCCAAAACAGATTCCAATTTTTAAATATGAATTTTGTTTCTTAGTTCATTTTTATTAGTTTTTAGAAACTACAGAATAAAGAAATTAAGTACAAATTAAAAAAATAATAATATGGTATTTCCAAAAAAAAGGGGAATTTTTTTATTATTTAGTATGACAAATTCCATACACTTAAAACTAATCATTCAATCATAATAAAAAAGAGCTTTGTCATAAAGTAGGTAAAATAACTTAATAAGTTCAAACTGACACTGCATGAAAATTTTTAATTTTCAAAAGTATCACTTAAGTGTACATTTATTCAAGTCCTTTAATCCTTCATCTTTTTTTTTTTCCAAATAATTACAGTTATGATCGAGCAAAAACTCATTGTGGGGTGAAAAACTTTTGTTGTTTCCTCATTTAAAAATTCACCACATTTTTAACATTTCAGTTCACTTCAGTGTATGTTTTTCTGCTTGATTCCAACTAATACATTATGGATTACAAAACTTTGACACAGAAAGGAAAAAAAACCTGAATTAGATTAATTTTAGAACTTTCTGAATGGCTGTTTTAAGAGTTTTTGTGCTACAAATATTACAAGCGTGAAGTAGTAAAACCAAAAGAAGATCACCACAAACATTATTGAAATTAAAAAAATTAATAAAATCGTTAAAAGTACAATAAAAAAAAGCTAAAAGCACACCAAGCACATTAAAAATTTACAGAAAAATTAACACACAATTATGGTTTAAAGATCAAAAGTTCAAAACTGGTTGAGAAAATATTCCAAAGAGTCCCCCCCCCCTGCCCTTTAATGATAGGATGCCAATATTTCTTAAAAGTAGAAAATATGTTTCAATTTAGCACCTCAAAAGTATCATGGGACCAAAAGAAACAAGGTTTGGATAGCTTCTCGATTGCCCTAAGTGATAGAAAATATTTCCTCATATTGGATTTTTAGGTAACAGTTTGAAGAAAAAATAGATTGTTAATGACACAATAAATTTGCATTGGAATATTTAAAAAACATGATTTTATTTATTGCACGGCAAATGCACACACCAACTGAATTTAAAATCAGTAGAGCTCAGAGACTTATGAGATGACAAAAGTGAATTAAATACCAAAAAGTTAAATCTATGCTTTGCCTTTATGAATAGTTTCGCAATTAAATGAAAAAAAAAAAGCAAAACATAATCTTCATATAAAAATGTAAATGTGTCTTTTTGAATATTGAAATTAAATTGAGTTCAGGGGTCTGGCCAGAGGATATTTGGGTCCGTTAACGGACCCTTCACAAAAATCCGATCAAACAAAACGGACCTTTCACAAAATCCCGATCAAACAAAACGGACCCTTCACAAAATTCTGATAAACAAGATCAGATCTGTCACAAATTGTTTATTGAAAGAGCGAATCTGAAAGCAAAATAATGCATATTTCTGTGTATAAACCGATAATTTTTTAAACCTTTTTTAAAGTCAAATTAGAGGGATCAGCTTATACAAACTCGGCTAATTTTGAAAGGGAAAAAAAAGAAAAAATCGGCACTTTTGCGATGCTCCCGCAAGCGATAAATAATTGCTACTGCCAAATAAATATAATGGTTGTTTGTTCTATCACAGCTAATTAGCAGCGGTGTTGTTGTAAACTTTTCTGAAAAGGCATTGGTAAGCACTTTTCTCCGCTCATGATTTAATAAACAATAATAATATATATCTGCGAAATGAACTTAGAACTGCAAAGGGATAGTAAGGGTGAGGAAAAAATATGATCGCTTCAGATAGGGTTACCAACTTCAAAACTATCACCACTTAGCGTCTGGCGTTGAACCTTTATAATGACTTGATTAGAAAATATTCTCATCATTTTGTCGGCTTGTCAATATTTGCGTTTTTACGGTGCGGTGCGATGTTTAATTGTTATTTTGGGAGAAAATTATATGGGTTTTGATTTTTCGATGCTAACAAGGATGATTAACTTTAAATAAACTCTTTTAATTACCGTTTTTTTTTCTTTAGATGTCTACATTTTGAAAAATGCAATCTTTTAACATCCGATATGAGAATCATATTTTGTTCTTTTTACAAGCTAACTTCGCTTTAATAGGATTCAAATAAATGAAAAGTCTCTTTATTTCTGTTAGAACTCTCATTTCAAGTTTTTGAAGCAAAATTCCATTTTCTGTTATGAGTCAAAAATTAAAATGCTGAATAGATGGTTTATTTTATTTTTTCATTATTATTATATATATATTTTTTTTTTTTTTGGGGGGGGGGTCAACTGTGTCCACAGATATTAATGATATGTTATCATTGGACTCTAAAATGCAATTTTAAAATAATTTTATCAAAAATATTTCTCTTACAAGCCGTTTTTATACTTTTGATGCCTTCACTTTGAGAATTGCGATCTCTTTGCATCCGCTATGGGAATCCGATTTTTCTAATTTTTGATGATTATTACACTTTGTTAAGAGGTAAACAATTGAAATATCTTTTTATTTTTGTTAAAATCACAGAATTTATAAGTTTTAAACGAAATTCTGTGCTTTTTAAGAGTGTCTTGGGTCAAAAAGTTGAATACTGAACCCTATTCTGAATTTTGTTTTATTTATTTATATTTTTGTTACAATTATTTTAAATACTGTACAGAAATATATCTAGTATAATTTAACTTAATGCAGAATGGTAGATAAATATTGATACTTGAAAGAGCGATGCCCCCCCCCCCCGCCAAATATCAGAAAAAAAAAATCCAGAATGATTTTCCCGTCATAGAAGAGTAAAAAACACTCAACTTTAAGTTTAATTGATGCAGTTTGTGCCATCTCTAAATTCTAAAATTTCGTTTTAAGAATTTTTTTTTTTTGCGAAATTTTTTTATTTTTCACAAAATTATTTGATTTTTCACAAAAAACGGACCCTGAGAAAAATCCTGGACAGACCCCTGGAGTTACTTTGTACCTCATTTATATTTCAATATTAAATAGGGTTAAGAATTTGTTCAATTTTTTATAAACCAGAGACAGGGTTACAACAACAGCAAAAAAAAAAAAAAAAAGTTAAAATTTCTTTAATGAGAACAAAGGTATAAAAACAGCAAATAAAATTAACAGCTTTTCCACTTGAACAGTATATTATATTATACAACACATGTAATATCAAAGTTTATAAGTAGTTCTGTTAAAAACAAAGTTTTAGAAGGGTGTAACAAAAGTATAATTAATATCATAAAATCCAAGTTTTCTCACCACGATCAAAAGTTTCTCGATTGCCATGTTTTCGAGTTAATGATCTTATTCGGTGAGGCTTGCTGTCAGGTAAAGCATTATGAACAACAGCATACTCATAATCATTTCTATCTGCTGAGAAAAGGTGAACTGCATCCTAAAAGTAATAAATTCATATTAAAAGTGTATCCATGTACATAAATAAACACATACAATTTTGAAAAGATGTATCAACCCTTTATTTTTAATCAATTTTATCAACTTTTTCTTAAATGAAAGAATATTTCAAGACTTATTCTAGTAAGTTAAATTCTAAATAGGAAAGGATTTCCGTACTAAACAAACATTTGCGTTAAAACATTTTTTTTTTCTTCTCATATTGAAAGTCCTTTATTTTCTTCTTCTAGTTTTAACTCAAATTTTATCATGCTTAAAGAACGAAACTTTTCCCCAATAACAAAATCTTGCAGATGAGGTAGATTATGGTTTTCTTTTAAATTTCCAAACACTGATTGATGATATTTCCATTTTCTTCTTTTATGATGTTAAAACAAAAATGCCGTCACATGAATGGTCAAACATATTGAAACAATTTGATGTGGATTAGTTTACATAGAAACCATGGCTGAGGGTGCTTTTAAGCATGACAAAATTTACAAAGATGATAACTATGGTGGAAAATAACAAAGGAATGAGATGAAATAAACATAACTTTCAGTAACTAAAATGAAGGCCATTTGGAACATATTTCTTATGTATTCTTTTGGTACATTTTCTCTTCTTAAGTAAGGCAAGATCATAATGTTGTATTTAAACATACAAAAATAATTACATATGAGGCAGAGAGAAACCAATGGGGTGTAGGTGGCAAAATTAAAAATTTGGGGAAAACCAGTACAAATGGTAGGTAAACCTCTTCTATGTCTTGGGAAAGAGTACTAGTAGCCCTGGTAGATGTTGCTGTACAGCATGATTTAGAAAAAAACTTCATAGGAAGGCTTTTCATTGAATTTATCTTTATATCCGTTTTACTCAAAACTTGAAAATGACCACTAACATCCCTTTGCTTCTCGCTGCCTCATATGAACTATATATACAAATAAAATTTTTGCTTGTGAAACACATACAGAAAAATGGAAAGATCTAGAAGCATGAAATTTGGCATACAAATGTAGGGGAATCCTGTGTACCTAGAGTCACACCACTTTATTTGTATTGTATCAAGTTCAAAATTTTCTTGTTCAGTTGAGAGTTTAAACGTTAATTGATATTTTTTGTCCCCCTTTTTGAATCTTGGGAGAGGAAGTTATGGCAAGCTACAAAAGTCAACTTTTAAGACATTTTGACACAAAAATAAAAGAGATCAGTTCTGGAGTAAGTCTTGTGTTTGATACTTTTTTTTCAACCAGTTGATAACAGAATATTAGTTAAACTCAAGTAAAATGTTTAAAAAAAGTGTTAGGTATTGAATCTCAATTTTCAGATGTTTTTCCTGGGCAAATGTGAGGGGTGAATCAGCAATGACCTTTACTTGCCGATTTGTCAGCGGGATATCAAGCATTGCAGCAGCAGTATTCATTCTTTTATCATAAAAGCTTGTGTTTTGTTTAAGTTAAATGAAACGATGAGCATTTGCAACTTGTTGTAAGAAAATATTGATGTTTTCATACTTATTTGATTTTAATCTTTTCAAATTGGAATTAAAACAAGTGCTTTTATCTTACTCTCATGCTTTTAATTTCCACTGCATAAAAAACTCAACATAATGAACTTTTACATCACTGTCTGAAAAAAAAAAGCATACGAATGAGTTTTTTTTAACTTATTGTGGCAAAATTCACTATTAGAAATGTTTTTTAATCCGGGTAATTCCTCAATTCTTTTCGGTTTTCAAAATTTGACTGTTATGCACTATATTATAAACCTAGTAATTTTAAGGAAATGGTGTCAATCCATAGCTTTCTACCAATAGATGAACTGCAGATCACTGCAGTTAGAAAAAATAATAACAAAAATAGAAAATTTACAAACATTAAAGTGCCAGTTAAAAAGAAAAAGCTGAGCTCGCTGTGCAAGAAAAAAATTGCAATAAGAATGAGTGCAGTTAGATACATAAGTTAGAACATTATTAAATGATTCAAATACTTTAAAATTCATGACAAAATGAATTAATAGGACAACTAAATCAAAAACTAACAATGATTTAATAAAAAACAAAAGGAATAAAAATGAACTATTAAAATAGCAAATGAACACATGATTGTAGCAACATTGAAGCAGCTTACAATTTACAAAATAATTGAAATATTTGAAGGATGCAAAAGGATTGAAATCTCAAACACAACATGCAATTTTCGGCAATGCATTTTGGGTTGCTATATTTAAAACAAATTTGCTTTCTACTTATATGTGTAAAACTTATGAAAATTTAAATACAAGAAATCTATTTAAGGAGCAACAAACAAGGTCAAAATAAGTAATCCAAATACAGATTAATGTCAGCAAAACAACGTCATGTAAGATTGAATCATTATTATTATCAAGTATATGGTCTAAGTAGACAAAGTTGATACTCTGTTATGCTGCAGAAAAGAAGAAATTCATTGGCTGATGCAACACTGTTGAAAACACAAGGAAAGGTTTGATTAGTGCAGAGCTCTCTACGTCTCCCACCCTGAGGTCATTGATTCAGAATAGAAGCAAGTCGTCGTGACTTTTGAACCCCCTTAATTTATGTAATTCATTGTAAAGCAAGAGGAGGAAATATGGAAGGATTTTTCTTCTGTGCGAAAGACAAGGTTAAAAATGTGGAAATCCTCTGAAAAATGTGAAAGGATGTGCAGTTCTGACGGTTTGTATTTCGTAGTGCTAAAATGTCAAAGCGAAAATGTTTGATTGCTGAAGATGAAGATTCATGTTGAAATCAACAAGCCTTATGCAACATCCCAAAATAGAAAATGTGGCAACAGATGTTTTAAAGCATTGTAAAGATAACATACCTGAAAGAAACTTTTTCCTAAACAATCAAAATATTTTCAGTAATAAAATGAAGAATACTTAAAAAATGTACTTTTCAAATTACACTGCTTATAGCAATAAAAATTACGTTCTGATTGAAACTAGGAAAATCTTACATGAGTTAAATGTTAAAATACAAGATAGTTTCCAAATAACATTCAGTCCTAATTTTTGAGCTGAAATATTTTTTGACAAATTTTTAATGCAGAAAAAACTATTTCACTATTTTATTTATTATATTATTATTATTTATTTATTATATTTATATTTTTGTATGTTTGGTGTATACAACTACCTTTATATTGCCCAAAATATTATAAAAAAGTGAATCTATGGAAAAAGAATGTCCTTTTAAACTTTTTCCTTGAATTTTGTGTCTTGGTTGAAAAGAGGCCTCCCTGTATAATGTATATCTAGTTATATACAATGCATTGACATTACGTTTAATATTGAACAGTAATGATAAATTATTTTTAACCTTAACTTGAGCATATTCATTGCCAAGATCCATGCTTTCAGGAGTAGCCAAAGGAGCATGAACTAAACCAACCTTAGGAAGAGTAGCTCCAGATTTATGAGATGTTAAATTTATTCTTCCAATTGCATCAGTTAAGTGACCATATTGCTTCAGATCTATCTTTTTTGGCTAAAAAAAATTTAACAAGTTTTAAAAGCACATCTAAAATTTTATTCACAAAACAATTATTATAGCAAAACATATACAAAACCACAGATACAATGTATTGCAACATTTATGTTTATTAATTAAAATAATATGATGTCTAAAAATAAAAAAAAATTACAAGTTTTAAATAAGTTGATTTAAAAGGGTGTATTTAGAAATAAGTCCCTAACAGAAAACACAAAACTGACTATCATAAAACATGTTTAATAATTCTGTTTAAATAGAAAAATATAAAATGGAATTTTTGTGCTAACAGAAAAGGAGAAAAAAAAAAAAAGATACCTTAGAAAACAAATATCATGAGTA